>NC_056741.1:314154916-314454916 GCF_019279795.1 Protopterus annectens
ATTTCACATACACAACAACCATCCCTTCTATGGTGAATTAGGTTAATATTAACAGTTATAATACCAGAGCTGCATGTGTTTTGTGTACACTTCAATTCCTTTGGATTACTTCTATGTCACGAAGTGTGCTCATAGATGTTTATATATATGGCTATCGATGTAACTGTAACAGGGCTAAATGATAGAATTGCTATGTGTCCAATGCTGAGACTGAAATCTATGTTTATGTTATGAACATTGCAGAAATACTTCCCTAATAATATTTTTAATTGTTAATAATTTTTGTATATATATATATATATATATATATATATATATATATATATATATTTATTCTAAAAGTATATGTATTTTTATAATTTTTTTATTAAATAATTGTGTTTGTATTTATGTGGTTTATTAGGAATGATCATTTTAAATGAGGAAGGAGGATATGATGTAATGTCTTTTTTAGATGGTTGGCTAGGAGTACTGTTTAAGCTGTGATGTACTGAATTGATTCATTCTGAAGAAGTCTTATACCTGACGAAAGTGCTAAATTAAAGTTTATTCGATTACACTTGGTGTTATCTCTGCCTGCAGTATTTGCCTTTGGGAGTTATTTGGTTTGTGACTGTTTATACTTTCATATGTGTAGACATCACTGACATGTATATATATATATATATATATATATATATATATATATATATATATATATATATATATATATATATATATATTTTTTTTTTTTTTCATATTAATTTGTAACAGTAATACATATGTAGACTTGTATGTGTTGGTTCATAAACTACAGTACATTACAATGTACTGTACATATGTACACAAAGTGACTGTCCCATTTGTGGTCATTACAGTGGAATGCATATGGTATAAGGTGTAGTCTAAAGACTGTGACACATGTATACACTTCAGATGGCTTAGTGGTAAGTCCCATGACTATATTGTGCATGGTCCAGGGTTCAATACCTGTGATGCTTTAAAAATGTTTTTTACTCCAGAATAAGGCTCATTTAAGCAGTTGTAAGCATGTTTAACAGTGTTTGTGCGACATTATAGCAACGGTTAAACACAGTTAAACAAACTTTGTAAAGTATAACCTGTGCGCACAAAGACGGCAATAGTTGAGGGCTACCTATGTTGGATGCACACAGTAGACTGCCTACATATGACAATTTACAGGTAGTCGTGTGTGCGTGCCATCCATTTTTACTGTGTGTGCAGGTGGAGAAAGGTGTCAGTCCCTAGGTGCCTACACTGTCAGTGTGTGTGCTATACGTTCCCACCTTGCCAAGGCATGGGCATACTGGGCACGCCTCTGTCTGCCTACTGGGGCTGGCACAGGGTATTCGTGGTCTGAGTACCTCTGTGCCTGTGCGGCCCTTGGCAATGGTGGTGGGCTGTGAGGGACTTCACCATTCTGTCCCTGCTGCAGCTGTTTCCGCAGGATCATATTGTGTAGCATGGCACATACTATGAAGATGTGGGCACATGTACCTGGAGAGTACTGCAAGGCTCCACCAGATATGTCCAAGCAATGGAACCATGATTTCAGCATCCCAAACACACGCTCTATGATGATTCTGGTTTGTGCATGTGCCTCATTATGGCGTTCCTGCATGAGTGTGTGTGCATTTCTGATGGGTGTCATCATTTACGGTTCCAGTGCATAGCCAGCATCTCCCACCAGGTGGCCATTTGGGATGTCCCCCCTGGCAAATACCTGATACAGCTGTGAGGCATGCCAGATGTGGGAGTCGTGCTAGCTTCCAGGGCTGCCAGCACACACATCCATGATAATGTCCTGGGCATTGCACATGACCTGGCAGTTGATGGAGGGGTATCCCTTGCAGTTTATGTAGTGCCTACCCTGCTCACCGGGTGGTGAGTTGATGTGTATGTGCGTGCAGTCTATTACACCCAGTACCTCCAGGTATTCTGCCACATGGTGGAAGAGACACATATTGCTGGCCAACTCCTCCTGCGTTCAGGGGAAGTATATCTGCTCATTGGCATGTGTTAACATGGCATCCAGGAACTGGTGTAGTACTCTGGATGCTGATGCCTGTGAGATACCCATGATATCCCAGTTGGTCTTTGAAAGGTACCTGTAGCTAGTATTCTCATGCTTACACATACCTTCATATCCACTGGGATGGGTTCCCCCTCTGTTTTTTCTGGCTCTGAGGCGTGGCCGGCACAGCTCCACAAGTTGCTGTAGGGTGTCCTTGTCCACCCTGTAATGCTCTACTATTTTCAGATCATGTAGCCCCTGGTAGGTTAGTCTGGGTCTGAACACTCTCCTCCTCCACTGATGCCTGAGGTGGTCATGTGCATCATCCTCCACACCACCTTCAGTCTCCAACACATGCTGGTGGATCAAAGCTATGGCAGCCTCTAACATGTACATACTAAAAGTTCCCTGTCTGTATGCACCGCTGGTGCAGAGTGTATGGGAATACACAAATGTGTGTGAGGTGCTTTCACACTTTATACTATTGTGCTATGGATGCTGCTGATGTCATTGGGTGTGTATGAGCTATTCCAGCTGCAGAGTATCTTAATTATGGGTTTTACAATGAGTACTGCAAGTGTGGGGCCTTTACTGTGGAGTTATGTTTGCCTGCCTTGATTAGTCTGTTGCCCTTTAATTCACTTTTAAACCTGGATCCCCTCCCATTATCAGGCATGCATCCACCTGCTGTCTTTCTTGTTTTGTACTTTCCCTACCCAGGCATGGCAAAATATGTCTTGTAGCTGATATACTGCAAATCGGCTTTGTTCTGCTTTGACACTTTACTGTTTTCTTTGCAGTACAGCCCCTCCCCTTTCCTGTTCTGCAGGTAGCTGCTTGCAGCCTTGTTAGTTGTTGTCAATGGCCCACTGTAGGATCCTAGGTGTTAATTAGTCATTTGTTCTCCAATTTCCCTGCTGCATTTCCTTATTTCTTTCCTATATCCTTCCTGTTTCAGCTGCAGTGTGCGCTGCGCAGACCTGTTTACCGGGTTTATGTGCGTTTTCATCTCTGTTCACATGCATACTCAGTTACCTTGTGTATTCTCAGCTAAGCAAAGCTATGGCCAGTTCAACACACCCTTATCCTGCAGTTTTGCCTAGCTAGGGGCAAACCGGTTTAGCAATGCTCCAATGTGCTTACAGCATTGGTGACACACCCCTCTCTTGATGTCATCTTCATCTCAAGGGCACACCTCTGTGTTATAACGCTACGCTGTGAAGTGCATCCTTACACTAGCGGGGAATCTGTGATTCACTATTACTCCTTTCATTTGCATGGCATTGCTACTAATTCCTAGCTACCGCACATAACACTGTCACAGCCCCTTAGCAACCCTTGCACCATAGTATGATGTAGCAGGTTCCCTATCAGAAGCCTGAAACACTATAAGCTTGAAAATCAAAATCCTGAAACCAAAAGCCTGAAAACTCAAAATCCTGAAACTCAAAATCCTGAAAACACAAATAATGCTAATATGCCAATACAAAGACACTAATATCTACCGACTGACCTTGACCCTAACCCTAACCCTAAGGCCCGTCACTATCGCACACTCACCTGACCCGCGCCCTAACCCTAACTCACTTAAACCGCCCCTAACCCTAATTTTTGTCACTATTGCATACATGCCTAACCTGCGCCCTAACCCTAACTCACTTAAACCGCCCCTAACCCTAACATAAAACCAACCGCACACTTACCTGAACCCAACGCATGACCTAACACTACAGGGCTAACAATAGCAAAGCCACAATGACGTCAATATGTCTATTTTGTGTTTTCAGGATTTTGAGTTTCAGGATTTTGGGTTTTCAGGATTTTGAGTTTTCAGGCTTTTGGTTTCAGGATTTTGATTTTCAAGCTTATAGTGTTTCAGGCTTCTGATAGAGAACCAGTGTAGCATGCCTGCCATTGACTATTATGGGGAAATCAAGATATGTGTTACATTGCAGTTTTATTCTATATTTTTATATTTTCCTTGCGATCCCCTTTGCGCTTGGCTGCCCTGCGCTTCCATGTCGCGATAGTGCGACTATATATATTAAATGTTAATTTTATATTTTGTAAATTTTTTTTTATGCTAATGGCTATATATTTAGCCATTGGCATATATTAACAATATAATACATGTGTTTGGTCGGCTGTCATGGCTTCGATTTTATGTCTGCAAAAATGTAAACCGTTTTCTACGGTTTACATTTCTGTATGCTTACACTATGCCTGCACCACTTCCTGGATTGCTACATACCTTCATTTGCATGCTACACTGCTGCACATAGGGTAATTAGCATACAGGGCCCAGGAGCTGTGCGGGCGTAGCATACACAGGTAGTGCACGTGGGAACAGCTCGTACCTGGATCGCTCGGTGGCCATACTTGGTGTTGGAAGACCAACGCTACGCCTGCACCTGGCGCAAGCTTTATGAATCCCGGGGAGTATTTCAAAATTTTAAAAAATATTGCTAAACTATAAAACAACACCCAAAACTTCATATTGGAAATATATAACAAAAGGACACACAATACAGTTAACTGAAGATATTAAAACAAATATCTTATTATCGATAAAATATGCATCCTTTACACAATACTGGAAAGTTTTTAATTGGAAATGCTTGCACAGAGCATTCTTAACTCAAGACAGAATCAGTAAAATTAGTTCTTCCATAAAAGGAATATGTTGGAGATGTGAGCAAGTACACAATGCAGATTGGAAACACATTTTCTTTGATTGTGTTAAAATGAAGCCATTTTGGAATAATATTAATAACTTTCTACAAACTTTATTTAATGAATCATTTTATTTAACTAAAGCTCTTGTATTATCAAATGTGAACAAAGGTCCTTATTTGAATAGGTCAAACATGCATCTAGTATGGACTATACTTGCAATCTCAAGGAAGTGTATAACAAGAAGATGGAATACAAACACAATACCAAATTTGGAAGACTTCTGCAGCCTACTGAAGACCACAGCATTATTGGAAATTAAAATTAAAGAGCTAAGAATTTATCCAAAGCCATTTATCAACAACCCTTGGGGAAAGGTCATATCGTTGATCAGACACTCTGATAATGGATTGGGCATACTTATAAAGTAACTGTATACTTTAAGATCTGTTATAGTGTCAGGCTAATGTAAATAGTGTGCATGGTTATTTAAGATGTTATGTATAAATACTATGGAATTCATTCAAATGTATTTGAAAAATAAAAAAAAAAATTGAGGAAAAAAAATAAATGCATACACACATACATGCATACAAACAACAGCAAGTTATATTTAGACAGACAACATTAACCTCTTGATTTCTGTGGAAGGTGGACTGGGGCAGGTGCAGGATCCCCTGTAACACAGCCATGCCAAATCTGTCCTTATTCTGAGCAGTAATGTTAGCTTGTACTGTCTAAAGGTGTGGGCAGTAGTTCACATGGCAATTTCCAAAATAATCTGTGTATAAACATCTGTAAATTATGCTGCTGAAATTGCTGCTGCATAAGTTGAGTGAGCTCTGATACCTAGTGCCTAGCAAGAAATGCATCATAGCAAGAAGTAATTCAGTAGAATGGTTACTCTGGCAAAATTTGGATATAGATAAGCCTTATCCTCCTTGAAAGAAACAAAGTCTTGATTTGTTTTCCTAAAACGATGCATTCTTCTTGCATGACATCTCAGTTGTCTGCAAGCACAAACATATGATACTGATAACTCCCATTATTTTACTTTACTGGGTAGCAAACTGGAAGTTTAAATCACTGGTTGAGAGATACTGTTGAAATTACCTTATACATGCATGAACAACTTGTTTGTAAGGAAGCTGTCTCGCTGTGAAAGTCTACATAGGAAGGCTTGCACATATAGGTCTGTAACTGAGATTCTTCTTCCTGATGTTACAGCAACTAAGAATATCATTTTCCATAACTTTTAGTTATGTACTTACCATAACTTTAGATGTATGGGATCCATCTCGCCTACATTCTGTACTGATGGGCTCGGAGCCGATCCCTCGGCTCCGACTCGGCACGCTATGCTATAGAGCGAAGCCTCTTATTGGCTGAGCTATTTTCTATCCCAGGATGCACCACCACTAATCCCCCAGATCTTGTTTGTCCGCATTCATGCACACATACATAACTTGTTTATATAACATTGCCAGATGTTTCAAGATGAAACAACAGGATTCGGACCTTCTGATCTCTTCTGATCTCCAAGGAAGGGGGAAGGAGGGTGGGTTATTGGGAATGTAGGCGAGATGGATCCCAAACATCTAAAGTTATGGTAAGTACATAACTAAAAGATGTTATGTGATCCTATCTCGCCTACTTTCTGTACTGATGGGACACCGTCCCTAGCACCTAAATCCTGGGTGGCTCACTGGAAAACACTCCTGAGCACTGTGGAACCAAATGAAGCTCCCCGAGATGCCACATCCAATTTGTAGTGAGAAATGAAAGTGCTTGGGAAGACCACGTAGTCAAGAAAGCACAAATGTCACTAATGGCAAGCTTAGAATGGAATGCTATTGAAGTAGCCATAGCTCTTGTAGAATGAGCTTTGACAGAGGTCGTAACTTCTTTATTAGAAGAGGAATAAGCTTGAGTAATACAGTCCCTGATCCATTTGGCAATAGTGACCTTTGTGACGGCTTTGCCCAATTTATTATCCGAAAAGGATACAAACAATTGATCTGTTTTCCTTGTTTGTTTGGTCCTATCTAAATAAAAACGCAATTGCCTGTGGACATCTAATGTGTGGAATATGTATTCCGCTTTGTTTGAGTACTTTGGAAAGAAAACTGGAAGTTCTAATGACTGTTGTAGGCAAAAACTGGAACACACCTTAGGGACAAAGGATGGATTTGGCCTGAGAGATACTCTGTCTTTGTGAAAAACCAGGTACGGAGGTTTTACAGACAAAGCTTGAAGCTCTGAAACCCTTCTGGCAGAAGTAATTGCAACCAGAAAGGCAATTTTCCACGATAGAAATTTCAAATCGCATGTTGCTGCCGGTTCGAAGGGGGAGGAAGTTAAGGCACGTAACACCACATCGAGATCCCATGGAGGAGCAGGATGAGAAATCAGAGGTCGTAAAAGTGCAGCACCTTTCATGAAGGTCTTACACAATCTGTTGCTCATTAAAGGTGGGTTTATAGACTCTTGAAAATTGGAAATAGCTGCCAATTGAACCTTGATGGTAGAGACTGAAGAACCTTGATTGAATAGGGAAGTTAGAAATTTCAGGACTTCTGATATGGGAATAGTGATGGGATCCAGACCCCGGAGTTGAGCCCAAATAGCAAATCTCTTCCATTTGCTAGAATACAATTTCTTAGTGGCAGACTTGTGGGCCGAAGATAAGATATGTACAACTTCCGGGACTAAGGTATGATTCCTGACTATAGTCAGAAGAGGAGGAGCCAAGCTGTTAATTTCAAGGTGTGGAGGGACTGGTGGAGTAGTCCCGACTGATGAACTAATAGGTCTGGGATCTGATCCAGGAACCATGGACCGTCCAGTGCATATTTCCGAAAATAGGGGAACCATACCTGACGAGGCCAGTAAGAAGCAACTAAGATCATTTTGCTCCCCAAGTGAGACGCCTTTTGGATCACTCTGGGAAGGAGGGGAACTGGGGAAAAAGCATATAGCAGGCCGGTGGGCCACGGATGGGCTAGTGCGTCCATAGGGCTCTCCCCCGGAGCCGGAGTGAGGGAGAAGAACTTTTGTACTTGATTCAGCGGGTTGCGAAGAGGTCGCAACAAGGAATTCCCCATTTGCTGAAAATTTGATTTGCAACCGTAATGTTCAGAGACCACTCGTGTGGAGAGAGGATAGTTCTGCTCAGTCTGTCGGCTATCACATTGGCCTTGCCAGGGATATGAGTCGCCACTAGAAATCGCTTATCGACACTGCCCATTCCCAAACTCTCATGGCCTCTCTGCAAAGGGGGTAGGATCTGGTCCCTCCCTGCTTGTTCAGGTACCAGACTACTGACATGTTGTCGGAGTGAATGGCAATTACGCCCTGAGGGAGGTAATTGTGAAGGGCTTGTAGGGACAGAAACACCGCCCTCATTTCTAAGATGTTGATATGAAGTAGGGACTCTTCCGAATGCCATTTGCCTTGGACTGACCTGCCCAGGGAATGCCCCCCCACCCCATCTGGGAGGCGTCCGTAGTCAAAGTGACCACAAGAGGAGGTGGAACAAAGGGTCATCCCTGATCCAGATTGGAGGCCACCAGCCACCAGCGAAGGTCCCGTTTGCAGGTTTCCATGATCCATATGAGGTGACTGAGAGGGAGATCCTGAAAGGACCACTGTGTTGAAAGAAGCCACTGGAGAATTCTCATGTGCAACCTTGCTAGGGGAACTAGAAGAACCGTGGCGGACATAGATCCCAATAGCTGCAGGACCATTCTGGCTGGGGCTTTGGATCTGGGAAGTAAGGCTCGAACTTGAGCCTGTATGGTTTGTATCCTTTCTGTAGGTAGATAGACCCGCATTCAGTTTGAGTCTATCTCTACTCCGATGAATCTTATGCGTTGAGATGGCAGCAACACAGACTTTGGCCAATTGAAGGTGATTCCAAGGGAAGTGCCCAGTGATATTGTGGCTTGTAGGCTCCGCAATAGTAGATGCTTGGAGGTGGCAGTTAGGAGCCAGTCGTCTAGATACGGAAACACCTGGAATCCTAGACTTCTCAGGTGAGCAGTCACAACCGCCAAACATTTGGTGAACACCCTGGGGGCTGTGGTGAGACCAAAGGGCAGCGCGCGGAACTGAAAATGACTGTCTCCTAGGCTGATGCGCAGATGTCTCCTGGACGCTTGATGTACCATGATATGGTAATAAGCGTCCTTGAGATCTATGGAGCACATCCAAACACCTTTCTCCAGCAGTGGGAGAATGGATTGTAGGGTGACCATTCGGAACTTGGACTTTTTGACTGAATGATTTAGAATGCTGAGATCCAAAATGGGCCTCAAGTCCCCGGTCTTTTTTGGCACCAAAAAGAATCTTGAGTAAGTCCCTAATCCGATCTGGTCTGCGGGGACCGGTTGGATGACTCCTTTTTGAAGCAGCTTTGAAACTTCTAGGGCTGCAATTTCCCGTTGACTGGGTGGCAGGTCCGGGATTTTTTTGGACTGAGGTGGGGAGTGAGAAAAGGGGATGGCGTAACCTCCGGCGATAATTTGAAGCACCCATCGGTCCTGAGTGATACCTTCCCAGGCTTTTAGGTGCCTCAAAAAACGACCCCCGACTGGCTCCGGAGCTGCACAGTCGGGCAATCCCTCAGGGACTGTGAAAGGCTGAAGAGCCACGAAAGGATTTGTGGTCTCCAGTGTTGCAGGGGCCTCTGCCGCCTCTGGGACGGTGTCTTCCAGAAGAATTTCCCCCTCCTCTGCCTCTAGAAGGGGGATCATCCTGCTGTGAGGGATAAGACTTCTGAGATCTATGGAACCACATTTTCCCTCCTCTTTTAGCCTTGGGGTAAGGCTGAAAGGGAGTGGAAAATCGTGCCCCTACGGCAGTCAAAGTCTTATCTTCTTGCTCGCAGCGGGTCAATGTGTCCTTTACCTTGGGTCCAAACAAAGAGGACCCATCAAAGGGGGCGTCGGCAAAGGAAGACTTGAAGGCTTCCGCAAAATGACACAGGCGGAGCCAGGCTTGCCTCCGAGAGCAATACCTGTACCGCCGTCTACTCGCCTTCGGCCGCATAAGAAATGAGCCTCATGGACGAGTTTGATATGGATGACAGCGTAGCCAACTGAGAGCCAACCGTCTGGGCCAGCTGCTCAGGTAGGTTACCCAAGAAGGTATCTGAAAGCTCCTTGATCAGATCCCTTTGAAACCTGGTGAAGTGCGTTAGATAGTTCAGGGACCTTAAAGTAAAGGCCGCTGAACTTAGGGTGCACTTACCGTACCGATCCATGCTCATAGACTCCTTGTTAGGAGGATGGACGGACGTCGAAGCCTCTGCTACATCTTGCTGGGTAGCAGATGCCACCACCAAGGCATCTACAGCCACACCTTTCGTCAAAAACTCCTTTTCTGGGGGTGCTGACAGGAACTTGTTTGGGCGAGCAGGCACTGGTTCCACAGAGTCTGGGTGTTCCCATGCCCTTTGAAAGATCAAATCTAGGAGCTCGTCGAAGGGCGGAGACACCCAGGAGGCAGAGGGCTGAGCCCCGAAGGCCTTAAGGAACACCGACTCATCAGCAGAAGGGGGTTTGGATTGCTAGCCACCTCATTGTTTGAGGGCTTCCAGGATGTCTGCAAAGGAGACATCATCTGAGGACGACTTAGGGGACCACTCTGCATCATCAAGATCAGTGTCTGATGTGAGAGACTCATCGGGGGAGTCAACGTGCTTCCTCTTGCACAATCTTTTCCTTGGAGGTTCCTCTGAAGAAGCTTCAGAGGGACCTCCAGGAGGGGGGGAACCCCCAGTGGGGGTGACCTCAGGCCCCGGGGCTCCACTGTCTAAGGACAGGGGGACTGCCAAAGACCCAGTCTCCGTATGCAGGGAAGGTGCTGGAGAGACCGTGGAGGTAGCCAAAGAGGATTTGGCTAAAGCACTCCTCATGGCCCTGAAGGCCGGACCACCAGAATCCTGGGAAGGTCCCACCTCCGTGGCCACAACAGTAGACAGTACCCCCGCAGCCGACGCACCGAGAGGAAGGCTTGGGACCGAAAACATCAGTCCCGAAGCGTCCCCCCTGGGGCCGACAGAGGAGGTCCGCGTACCGAACTCCGACTCGAGAGCCGGAGTTGGAGTAAGGGTCGGACCCCACCCAAAAACCTCCATCGGCTCCACCAGCACCAGCTCCAACAGTGCCGAGGCTGTTGGAGGAGGAACCATAACTACAGGGTGGACCATCAGCTCCGAAGCCGAATGGGCTGGAGCCGAAACTAACTTTTGGAACACAGGAGACTGGAAAAGTCTTAGGAGCACCCTGTCGATGTCCAAATCAGACATCTTGGAGGATCTAGATGAGACCGATCGGGTCCGAACCGACTTCTCCATCGGCTCCATAGGACTGGGGGACCGGCTCCGAATGGACTCGACCAATATCGGTTCCGAGGGAGATCCCAAAACAATTTCCCTTGGTGCCGAGGAGGGCTTCGGTGCCGAAGGGGAAGAGTCTGAGCCGGCAACCCTCATTGGCTTCAAGATCAGTGGAGCCGATGAAGGTGACCCGCCTCTCGACGCCCCAGTCCTCGGCTCCGAAACCAGAGGAGTCGAGACTGGAGGCATCGAGGCAGACCGTTCCGCCCTCGGCTCCGAAGTCTGTGGAGCCGATGGAGAAGCCTGCCTAGGTTTCTTAGCAGTCGGTTCCGACGGGCTGGTCGGAGCCGACGCTTTTTTCTTCTTTTTGGTAGGAGAGGAAGAGGAAGATAAGGCCTCCTCGAAGGAGGGTTTAATCAGCCCTTTCAATATTAATTTATTCTTCCTCTCTTGGAGGACTCTAGATGAAAAGGCGTGACACACGCTACAGGACTCCTGTAGGTGCTTGGCGCCTAAACAATATACGCACGAGGAGTGGTCATCGGTTATAGACATTTTATAACCACACCTCGTGCACTTTTTGAACCCGGAGGGTCTATGTTCTTTCGACATAATGTATTATCAAAAGACTAAAACTAGTGAAAGTAGCACTATCTATATGAAGATTTACCACAATACGAAAAATTTTAACCAACAACTTTTTTTTTTTTTTTTTTTTTTTTAAAGACACAATACAATGTAATATCAGACAATAACAAAATACTGAAAAGGAGGGCCAAGACCCTCTAATTTAAACGGGTACTTGACCTTCTTGAAAAAATAAAGATACTAGCTGAATAATAGGGGAAGGCCCCTCTAACTTAAACGGGAAACATTTCCCTTAATCAAACACACAATTTTTCACAACAAAAAGTACCAAAACACACTCGTACGACAAAAATAGCTGTTAAAACAGCTTTTTGGGTAATAATAAGAGACTTCCTGACAGGAAACTTTAGAAAGAAAACAGTACTTAGCTCAGCCAAGTTGAGACCACGTCTTAGCTTGTGAGCGGCAAACGAGATCTGGGAGATTAGTGGTGGTGCATCCTGGGATAGAAAATAGCTCAGCCAATAAGAGGCTTCACTCTATAGCATAGCGTGCCGAGTCGGAGCCGAGGAATCGGCTCCGAGCCCATCAGTACAGAATGTAGGCGAGATAGGATCACATAACATCATACATTTAGTGTTGACTGTGTAGTCTGTTTCAAAGGGAGGTAAAGTTTGTTGTTCAAGCATAAAGTTGAGCTCCAGTACTGGAGCAATGTAATGGAGTAATGGAAAGACTGGCAGATACAACTGTTGTGTGTACTTTGTTGGTACAGTAGGTCAGGTTAAATTCAAAATACCCAATTCAAATAATCCTGTATTTTAGGAAATGGTCAGTTAATTAAATTTAGTCCCTTTGTAAGCTGCCCAGAAAACATAGATGTATAGATATAGATATACACAGTTATAGTTATAGATATAGATATATGGGTCTACTTTTCAAAATATTGAGATGAAAGTGTCAGTGTTTTGAAATGTCGACTGAGAGTAGTGCTGGAAGAATATTTTTACTGAGATTTCAATGCTATGGGGATTGGGAAATTTGCCCTTTCCTCCACTTTAGTGCAATCTTGAAGATGGTGTATATATATATATATATATATATATATATATATATATATATATATATATATATATATATATATATTAGGGAATGTGCACAGGGGCTTATCCCACTGTGAAACAAAGTGTTTGATGTTTGTTTGATTTTCAATGTTTCAGAGCACTGGCATTTTTATCTCAGTCTTTTAAAAGTCAAGAATCTGAAACATCGATCCTTTTAATATATCTATATATTTATATTTATATTTATATGGTTGTGTTATATATGATTGACTTTATTTAATGATCAAATATAAAATACAAGCATTAATAACTTCAAAAGTACATAATTAACACTAGCCTTAAATCTGTCTGAATAGTGGCAGTGTTACAGGAAAGTTTTTTTTTAAGCAAAGTGTAGGGCTAGGGTTGGGGGCAGGGTTAGAGTTAGGGTTAGCACTCACTAATAAGGTGGGCAGGAGGCACTGCACCACCTGAGTCATGGGTCTTAACCCTAACCCTAACATTACCCCTTCCCTCAAACTTAACCTTTTACCTTACCTTTAGAAAAACCTTTATAACACTGCCACTACACAAACACACACTATCCCCTTTCCTAACCCTGACCTTAACTCTAAAATACACACACTTGTACACAAACATACAAAACCTAACTCTGACTCTAACTTTAACTCTCAAACAAATGCACAAACTCTGAGTCAATACATTAGTACCATTTAATCTTAAACCAAATGTAATAAAAATAAAATAAATAAATAAATACAAGAGTGTTTTTGCAGGCTCCCCCCCTGCCGTCCCCTGCTAATTGTATATTCCAGCTCTAAGACTGCACAACAGTGGGGAAAACAACTAACTCCAAGAACCAGCTGTGTGCTACCTCACAAAGACCACCCACATTGCAGCATGCCTATAGCCGTCCAAGTAAATCTAACCTAAGATTCTCTTACACTACTATCACAAAACTAAAGCCTATAGTCACTGTAATGATTTATACTGATATGTTCCCTCACATTCAGAACTTTGCTGCCTGCCTCTGTACCTCTTCTGATTGTGAGGCACATACAGATTTTCTGTAAAATATTTTTTACTAGCCCTATATCAATCTGTTTTTTTTCTCTCTCTAGGTAAATAATTATTTCAGTTGTAGTATGGTCAAATAACAAAGCGTGGGTGAGTTAGTCTTAACATTTTTAGGACAGGTTTCTGTTTTAAACCAGACATGTATTCCCAATATAGCACATGACACTCCTGGCATGACAGACAAATCTACAATATCATGGGACCACTTTAGAAATGAACTTAATGCTGAAGCAGCAGTGAGTTTTTGTATTTCTCATTCTCCTTTATTTCTGCTAAATTTGGAGAAGCTCTCTCCTCTGTGTTTAACTTTTGGTGAAACTTTTGGGGAATTTCTTAAACTTGTTTAAGGACTGAACTTTGACAGGAAATCATATGTGGTTTGGACCTCTGACAAAAAGATTATTGTAAGGGAATGCATAAATTATGTTCCCCTTAATGTGGATTATGTGGCAAGGACTCAGAGTTGATGATTTGCTTCATATTTGTGAGCTTGCAGCATCTTTCAGCCATTTTGCAACTTTCTACACATTAGTCTGCTAAAGCATGCAATCATCAATAATAAAAATGACTGTACAGATGTCTGCTAGGTATACATATTCAATATCGTACTATTGAAAATACTTTGATCCCAGATTGTGATTATTTTTTGTTACTAAACATTGCTTTAAAATAAACCATTTGTAACTATGTTGTTATTTCATCAAGAAGGATTTATCATTGTAGAAACAGAACAGAATTTTGAAAGATTTAATAAGTTTTCCTAATGTTTACAAACTATCTGATCTAATATATTATAAATGAAAACACCAAACCTACTTGTTTATTGTTCTAGTTTAATTACTGCAGGCTTTTGCTACATTATGCTGGTTTCTATGCAGTTTCTGTCTATCATAGTGTGTGAATTAGTAGGATCTATTAGTATCTTCAGCATCTGTGTGTTGTTTATTCTGCTCATACCTCTCAGCTGTCCATATTTCTGCAGAATGTCCAGATCTGTGGCTCTTATTTTTGGTCTGTTTCTCATAAAATTGTGTTTTTTCTGGCTAATCATTGGCAAATCATTGAGGAATGAAGTCAGAAAATAATGAAAGACATTTGAATTTCAGACTTCATAGCTTTTAGAAAATTCATGCTAATGCAAAACCTGTTATTCTATCAGCTTTCTAAGTTTTTAAGAGCAATATTTAAAAAACTGGTCCTAGTTTTGGGCCTTTGTTCCCCCATTATTCATGGATTTTTCCAGATTTATTGCTCTAAGAGGTTGAGAGGTATGTTGCTGCTCCATACCCCCATTCCCAGGGAAATAATGTTTTGTAAGGAAATATCAGTAAAACAGTGTATACAGAGCATGTCTGGGTTTGGGTTTGAACTTTATTGTTTTATTTACAAGTATTTTAAGGTTTCATTTTTGAATATATAATACAGTTTAGGTTCATAATGCTCAGTGTATGTGTGTTACATCAATAATTATGTCATCTGATGGAGTCATATATTATAAAGTCTCTTAGATGTTTATTGCCACACAGTTGATATTTTAAAACTGTAACAGTTAAAAAAGCTTACTGTGTGTACACTTTATGTGACTGTTCATCAGTCTAGACTTCCTGTTAAAGGCAAACTAGCTAGTGTGAATTGACTTTCTTGTTTGAGACATGGAAGACAGAGACAGAGAGAGAGAGACTGTGATAGAATATATTATTTTAGCTCTTATAAAGGCCCATTTATTTCTCTGGAGACATTATATAATCTATCAGCCCTTTTTGGGAGCTAGATAGGTTCATAGGTTCATAGGTTGATACTAGGCTATCTGCCCTAGGGCATTTACAAGCCTAGCCAGAGTGTGTTTGGCTTTTGCCACCCTTTTAAATGAGTTTACTGTGCCCTTTTAAGGTTAGTTTATTGTGCCTCTGTCTAGTAGTGACACAGAAGTGATCCCCAAGGTAAACCTACGATCTCCCATCCACTCATCAAGATTCCTCTTGAAGAGAGTCAGTGAGGGGCTCTGCCTAACATGGATTGGGATTCTATTCCAGAGTGATGGGAGCCTCTGGGTTATGAATCTGTCCCTCCAGCATGTCCTATTAATTTCTGTGCTGAGGTTCAAGTCCCTCGAGCGTGTAGCTCTAAGGGATTTGGCTTTTCTGAGGTGGAGCATGTCCATTAATTCTGGGTTGGACATGGCTTTATACGTCAGGCACAGATCGCCCCTAAGTAGGTGGTATGCAACTGAGTAGAGCTGGAGTTTCTTTAACCGAGCAGCATAGGGCATCTGTTTGAGTCCCTTGATCCTCTTGGTGAGGTATTTTTGGGGTCTTTCCAGTTGCTGCAGGTGTCAGTAAGGTACATCCCAAATGGGGCATTGTATTCAATTATGGGCCTGATGAGTGATGAGTAAAGGGGCACAATGACCTCCCTTGATCTAGATATGAATCCTTTCATGATAAGGTGGGCTATATTGAAGGTCTTTCTAACCACTTTGGCAACGTGGTTGTCAAAGGAGAGATTACTATCAACTTGGTCCCCAGGTCCCTAATTACTTCCTCTGTACTTAATGGATTACCGCCTATGTGGTAATTTGTGGGCACTTTGTTTTTCCCTAAGGGGATGACAATACACTTTTTGGCATTTAGCTTTAGGCCATGGCTCTGGCACCAGTTATCCATCTCTGTGAGACCCTTTTGGAGGATGCTTGTTTCAGCTGGAGAGTCAATTATGGCACCCAGTTTGCAGCCATCTGCGAACTTGGTCAGACATAGCCCTCCCGTGTTACCCTGTACCTTAGAAAAATATATACCGAACAAGAGAGGTCCCAGGACTGAGCCTTGTGGGACGCCACTTGTAACTGGTTTAGAGGGATTGCAATTTGGCTGTACATACTAACTCGGTTAACATATCCCTTCCAACAACACTACTTTTCTTTAAGTAGTTACATTCCTAGCTGCAACTCTCACCATGGAAGTATTACTAACTATGCACTACTTTGCCTAAGTGATTCTCCCTATTTAATTTCCTAACTAATGTTATGTTCCTCCACATATATAAGTTCATCCATATATTTGTCTATATTCAAGTGTGTTTAAAGTCTTGTTCTATTTGATACTATGTATATACTTTTGTTTTTAAATTTTTATCCTGTAAATGTGTTAACACTCATTTTTTTTGTCTATAATTTTTATTACTTGATGTGATGACTTTGTATGTAAGCTTAAGCTGGAGCTTTTCTCCCCAGGTCTCCGCTGAAAATGGGCACTGTCCCAGTCGGAACATCCCAGTAAACAAATGCAAAATAAATAAATAAAAAGAGCCAGGTTTCATTTGGTAGCCTCATCGGTTTTGAATATCAAGGATCATCAGAAGTCCATTTAAATATTCCTCCAAGTAACTGATAGCCTGTGATGAGTCTGCATATTCTATGGGCGAATCAGAGGACCAGGAAACTTTGTCTTCATGACCAGAATCAGGATAAAGAGGAGAGTAAAGCTGACTTATATATAACTCTTCTTCCTCCCCAGAAGGTTTGGGAGAGGGGTACCATTTTCTGTTTCTTTTCCATTGTACTACCTTTTATTAGTATGGGTGAAGATTTGTGAATTTCTTTATAAAATATTGATATTCACCAGTCCCCTTGTTTGAGGGGGGGGGGTGATTCCTGCTGTTGTCTAGCAGTTTTCTTTATAATGTTGAAGTCTTCCCTGGCAAATAATTTATAATCAAACTGATGCCAGTTCCATTTTCATATAGGGATAAAACCCTGACCACAACCCAGGTGACTAGAACTCAGTCAGCTGCAAGGATAACTGTTGTCTTCTGGTATGAGGATAGACAGAAACTATGAGGTTCTGCCTGCTGACATTTCTTTGGGAGAAGGAGTGGGAAGCATTTGTGTGGTCTGTTTCCCCAGCAGGATACTTGGTGGTACCTGCCTAAGGTTGTCCAAGGAGGGCATCATTCACATAGCTGGGTGACATTCCTGACATACGATTATTGTATGTCTCCTTCCTCTGTCCAGTAGCACGCATGCATGCAGAAGGGGGCTTTAGGCTGCAGCCTGGTAAGCTGTTTACCTCCTCTTGCTATCAGCACTGGTAGCTGTCCATCTGTCTTTGTTCTTTACCATCTACCCCCATCCTAGAACCAACCTGTTCATCAGCTAGGGAACCATGGCAACCCTAAAGTCTAGAGTGGTAAAAAAGACATGGTATCAACACAGAGAATGGGCACCATGTTGCTGTGGGAAGTATCAACACAGCTAATAATGCAGCAGGTTCTGGAGGTAGGAAGAAACTAATTTACTTTATGGTATTTTTTTCTGTTAAGAAACAATCCTGATCCTGAATCTCTTTATTTTGCACAATAATTCTAGCTGGCACACAAAAGGTAATAAAGAAGGTAATATTACTGCTTTCATGGACTGAAAAACTGAGTTTGGTGCCTGCTCTGAGGATACTTCGGTTTCAGCATCGCTGAAGAAGTACTCCTCTCTTCTACAGAACATTTGAAGCCCTCAGTTTTGAAAAACATTTTTCCTACCCATTTTGATTTTTCAGCCCCAGTCAGTTTTCCTGTATGTTTGTCTGTCTCTCTTTCTCTCATTCCATGGTAGCGTGCATGTTAAGTTTACAACTGTTATTCTTTTTAGAATGCAACTCTAAGGACTTTAAATATTCTTTTTTTTTTTTTTTTTTTTTTTTGCTAAACATGAAGCTAGCACCTTCCTCTTCAATATAGTAATGTTGTTAAATTTAATGGACTTCATATGTAACAATAGCATAGTTAGAACCCAAGAAAAATAAGCTTGTCATGTGATAATCTTTTAGTGTTTTGTCTACCACAACCATACTTATTTTGGAAGTTAAAAATCAAAGACTTAATCTTAGTTCATGCATAAGGCTTTATGGATTATGTTAATAGAAGAAAAATTGATCTTTCTTTGAAAAATATATGTCTGTAGCTATATGCAAGTTACTCTGCAGAGAAAATTTAGCTATGAATTGATGGCCTAACGGTACTTGGATAGTTAGAAAAACTAAAGAAAAGGTAGGCCTATATCAATTTTATATGTGAGTGTCAGCCCATAAGCATCAGTACCATTCCAAATATGAGACTGATGTTGCTCCTTACAGGGACAGAAGCAGCTGAGACAAACCTAGCTGGAATGTATGAGATAAAGAAGGCTGGCAAATCCAAACTTTATGATTTGCAGTTACAGTGACCTTCTCTGAAGAAGATTCAGAAAAAAGCTGGGGTATTGTTTATAGTACCATCTAACTCATATTCTAACCCTAACCCTAACAGTACCCCATGCTACACGTTACATTACAATAATAGCACCACTACACAAGACAAAAGGATACACCAAATATGCAAAACATTAACACTTACCCTAACACACAAACGCTCTCACATACACACCAAGCACTATAATCTTTTCAGTCAAACATTCATTTTCCTACACGGTACTACCTACAAACACTATAAAAATGAGCATTCAGTCATCTGAGCATTCAATTCAATGTGCTTTAAATATTTTGTGCTTTCAGTGCCCCCAAAAAAACTCTTCAGTCAAAAGTGTTTTAGATATTTTGTGCTTTCAATGTTTTTTACCCACTAAAAACTTTTCAATCAACTGAGCTTTAGGTATTTTGAGTTGCTACCATAAATATATATATATATATATATATATATATATATATATATATATATATATATTTATATATATATATATATATATATATATATATGTGTGTGTGTTAGAATGCTGAAACACATGGAAACACTGAATGATTCTGGAGACTGTGTGTGTGTGTGTGTGTGTGTGTGTGTGTGGCTAGTACTAATTAGAGTTAGAGTTAGGGTTAAGGTTAGGATTAGGGTTATTGTTATGGTTAGGTTCATGGTTAGGATTAAGGATAGGGCTAGTGCAAGGTTTGTTTCTTTTAGTGTTAAGGTTAGGGTTAGGGATAGGGATAGTATAATGCATGTTTGCCTGATTTAGTGTTATTCTTGGGGATAGGATTACAGTAAGCATTATGGTTTGAAACAGCCCTCATCTCACTGATATTGAAACCATAATAGGATCCAATCCAGTCTTTACTGCACCACCCTATATTAGTCAGTGTGGCAAGGAGGACTGTCTCCTGTCTTTATAAAATGATACATCAAGATCAGACAGGATTCATGAGGGGCAGACAAACTTTTGATAATATAATACAAAATTATTTTTTTGATAGAGGCTTCATAAAGGCATTGTGGAGTGGAGTTAGCTATTTAGAATGTTAAAGGTATTTGGATATCTGAAGATTTTTATAGCTTTGTTAAAAGCAGCATAACAATACTCACAAGGAAGAGTGAAGCTAGGAAGTTGTATTTCAGAGCCTTTAGATACTATCAGGGTATATGCCATGGTTGCCCTACTTCCAATACTTTTGCACTATATTTATAACCATTAGCAATTAAATTAAGATTAGGTGATGGGTATTGTTATGAAGATAGAGGGAGATATACAGTATTGTTATGTGTGGATAATCTGCCATTGTATTTAGATACAATAGTTACTCATCCTTTGGGATTACTGAAGGCTTTTGGTAAGTTGTCAGGGTATAAATTAAATCAGAGTAAGACGAATGCTGTTCCAGTAAAATTTTCTTCATAGATGCAGCCGAAAGCTTATACCCTGCATCTATGGAGATATTCCCATACAAAATATGTAGGAGTACATGTGGCAAAAGATACAGGTATTACATCTTAGTTAGTTTTTTCCTTAGTTGGCACAGACTTATAATATATATTTTAATAGGTTCATAGGTGATTACTAGGATGACCCCAAGGGCCTTTCTAAGCCTAGCCATGCATCCCAAATCTCTGACAAGTTCTGATACCATTGATAAATGTAGGCCTGGGAGATGAACAATTTACAGGTTACCAGTGTCCATTAGAGACATAGGTGCCAAACCAGGGATGAATTTCTGGTCTCCCATCCAATTGCCCAAGTTCCACCTTGAATTGGGTTAGGGAGGAACTCTGCTTCACATAGATGGGCTAGTCTCTGGGATACATACCTATCTCTCCCAGCAGGTCCTATTTATATCTCAGGCAAGGTTTAAGTCTTTATAATGGGTAATTCTGGTGCTGTTTGTTTTGTAGATGTGTAGGAGGTCCATCAGAGTGGGGTCTGACAATGCTCTGTATGCCAGGCATAGATCTCCCCTCAAAAGCCTGTAGGAGGCAGAATACTGAGTTAGGGCCATGAGGCAGTCTGCACAGGACATTTTACTTACACTCTGTATTCTGTTAGTGAAGAACCTCTGTGGACGTTCAAATTCTTGGATATGCCTGGTTGGATACATACCAAAGGGGGCATTGTACTCGATGATAGGTCTGATGAATGCCGAATACAGTGGAACAATGACTTCCTTGGACTTAGATGCCATACCATTTTTTATATGTTGCACAACATAGAATGATTTCCTCACCACTGTAGACACGTGATGGTCAAAGGCTTGTTTACTGTTTATGTGCGTCCCTAGGTCCCTGACTACTGGGTCAACTCTAAAGGGCGTGTTGTCAATATGATACTTACCAGAGGTGGATGACTTCCCAAAGGATACTATTATGTATTTCTTGGCATTTAGTTTTAGTCCATGGATCTGACACCAGTTGTTTGTCTGTGTCAGTCCCAACTGGAAAACATTTGTCTCAGTGTGAAATTCAATGACATCTCCTAATTGCAAATTTAGTGAGCCAGAGACCACTGACATTGGCCTTGACTTTTGAGAAGTAAATGCCAAAAAGGAGCGGTCCAAGGACTGATCCCTGAGGGGCACCACTTGTGGCTGGCCTCTTTGTAGAGGTGGACTCCCCCAATTCTAATTTCCTGGGCCCTGTCTGTGAGCCAGGTGGCTATCCACCGGGTGACATATGGATTTGCACCTAACCTCTTGAGTTTGTCAACAATGCCCAAGTGGGATACTGTGTCAATTGCTTTGGTCAGGTCAGGGTAGGCAATGTGAACAATTTTGCAGTGGCGGCTCGTGATATAGGACTTCAGCCCCCCCAGCTGTGACCACACAATGGTACATTCCTCATTTCTACTAAGTATCGTACCTAACATAATCTGGACTGCTGCTTTCCCAGTCCGGATTCAGGAAGAAGGCAGCAGACTGCTGATTCCCCAGAAGTCTATGTGGTGCTAACTGCATAGACTGGAAGAGGATCGGACTGCAAGGTCTGCAGTCATGGAATTGGAATGAACACAACCGGAAACTGGAAGTGTGCATTCCGGTACTCCGAGGTTATCAGGTGGAAGATTTGTACATGAAGAAGAAGCTGGGGAATTATCTAAAGCTGTTGAGAGCTGCAAGGTATCAGGTGGAAGAGCTGTACAGAGACATCTCACTGTTGTACAGTGTGTGCAAAATGCCCCAGTTGCTTTATACTGGTGGTTAGAGATCAGGCTTGAACCCTGTACCTTGAGGTGCAGGTAACAAGAGCCTGAATTCCCTACGCACCACCATTTGTGAATTTTTTGCAGGTATTTGCCTCATATTTTGTTCTGTTCAGTTCCTCATAAAGTCTCTGGTTTCTGAATGTGAAAATCCTTAGATATTTGATGGTGCAGTGGTAGCATCGTTGCCTCATAACTACAGGTTTTCTGGTTTGATTCTTGGCTGCGGTGCCTTCTTTGTGGAGTTTGCATGTCCTCCCTGTGTTTGTGTGGGTTTGCTTTCATGTCCTCCCATGTTACAAAGACGTGTCTGCATTATTTCTATCTGGGCCTCTGCTGAAAATTGGCTTTTGTTCTAAGTCAGACTTTCCTGGTTAACCAATGTTAAATAAATAAAATTGACAGGCATTTGAATTTCAGACTTCACTGCTTCAGAAAGTACATAGTAACACAAAACCTTTTATTCTAGCAATTTTCTAAGTTTATAAGATAAATATTTGAAATTTGTCCCTATTTTTGGGACTGTATTCCCCCATTATTGGGACTGTATTCCCCCATTATTGGCTTCATCTAGTTTTTTTGTGATAAGGTTGAGAGCTATGGCGAGAACTGAATTTACTGAATATGTTTGAGGGCTGTATTCACCCATTACCAGGTTTGTCCAGGTGTTTTATGCTAAGAGGTTGACAGCTATGGTGAGAACTGAATTCAGTAAATGGTAGCCATTTAAGTTTCAGTCTACTTCTTTCACAAAATAGCTGATTTGGCATAGTGGTATGTTGCTCTGACTGTTTTGCACAGCGACCTGGGTTCAAGACTAGGCAGTAAAATGTATGGTGGTAACACAGCGTTTTATTCTAGCAACTTTCCAAGATTATACAAGCAATGTTTAATGTGTCCCTGGTGTTTGGGCTTTTGCCCCCCCTACCAATAAATTTTGGCTTTTTCCAGATTTCTTGTGCTGCGAAGCTGAGAGATACAGTTGAGTATCTAGTAGATTTTACAAGGAGCTGAGGGCTGCAGGGGAAGAGAAGTTTAGTGCTACTTATGGGGAGTCTGCTTGCATTGCTAATAGCACAACAGGTAGTGTATTTACTTTTGATGCAGAAGGCTGTGGGTTCTACTCCCACAGGGGGTATATGCTGCCGTACTGAGAATGTCCTCTTTGGTAAAGATACCTAGTAACTATGAACCTGTTATCAGTTTGCCATCCATTTCCTATTGAAATATTCCTCCTTATTATTTTTTAATGTAATATAGGCAATTTATTCCTCAGGGGCAAGAGGCACTTTATTTGTAGATGAAACAATGAAATATAAAGTTGTTTGCTAGCAGTAACTTCTTCATTAGTTACAGACCTCTTTAATGTGAAATTATTTAGATGACTTTTACTTCTGCAGAGATTGTGCATATTTACTGATACTGGTGGATTGTATAAGTTTGAGTAGACTTTTATGATGGAAATGTTCTCTATTGGGCAGTCTTGTCATTACTGGCGCATGCATTTTGTTTCATTGTTTACTGGAAAAATGTTCAAAACAATAAATTTAAAACACCCTCTAACAACTGTACTGTATTATACAAGGAATATAATTTAATACAATCTCAGGAAGGTGTATCACACAACACATGTATGTTTTTGTGCATGGGGCCTATCATTTCAAAACAGCCCAAAGTGAATCTTTATACTACCCAAATGTATTTTCTTTGATTGTGGATTTCAATGCTGTTTCAATGAATGTGAGTTTCAACGGCAGAGAAGTTTTAATGCCAAGTCTAGTTTCATTGTGAAGCTGCATTGCTTTGTTTAGCAGATGTCTTAGTGTTTGTGCTGTAAAATGCAAAATAAAACTTTCAAATGAAGTCCAAATCATCGTAAAAGTAAAGCAGTATGCACATTGCAGTGTTTATGGTAAATGGGGCAAAATAGCCAAGTAATGAGACATTGGAATGACTGCAGCGGGAGGGTCCATTCAACCATGATTTTGTGAGGGGGAAGGATGGCAAACCCGCAGCCCCGGCACGGCTGAACTATGCCTCTCAACTGTGCAGATTTTCACAGAATGAATAGATGTTTGCTTCTTATTTTTGGTTTGTTCCTCATAAAATGTGTGGTTTTCTGGCAAATCATTTAGGAATTAAGTCACTAAATAATGACAGACATTGAGTTTCAGACTTCATATCCTTCAGAAAAATGCATGCTAAAACAAGACCTGTTATTCTATCAACTAAGTTTATACAAGAACAATTTTTAGTACTGTTTGTATGTTCCCCCAATATATTTGGCCTTGTCCAGATTTCCTGCGTTACCAGGTTGAGAGGTACGTGAAAAATACATTGCTTTATAGAATTAGGCATATCCAAACCTCTCAACTGTCCCCGATTTTGGCTAATAATCCCTCTGCAAAATGGCAATTTTGAAAGAAAATGTGGAGGGTTCACAATTAATAAATAACTGTAATAATCAGAGCTATAGATTACTTTTATTTCAGAAATGCATGTAGATTTGTTTATTTTGTCAGCTGCTTGAGCTGACAGTACTAATAATAAAAAAGTGTCCCTTCTTTGACAGGTTCCCAGCTGTATTGTGTGACTATTTTATATTTTTGCATCACATTTTTGGTCCATTTTTCATAAAATTGTGTTTTTCTGGAAAATTAGTGGCAAATCATTAAAGACTGAAGTTAGAAAATAATGAGACATTTGAGTTTCAGATTTCATACCCTTCAGAAAATTCATACTAATGCAAAACCTACTATTCTATTAGAAAGTTTATAAGAGCAATATTTAAATATTGTCCTTATTTTGGACCTTTGTCCTGCTTCTATGTATGGCTTTGTCCAGATTTCTTGCTCTGAGGTTGAGAGGTATGACAAATGTGTCAGGGCTATCACAGTCAGCCAGAGATATTTCAAGTTGTGACATACTTGTTGCACCCCACTCCCCAATGGAGTGACTCTGCATGTGTCCAAGCAAGGCAAGGAGCAGTTATGCAGTGTAAGTGTGCTGAGTATCCCCCCACCATCCAATGTAGACACAAGTACTACAGTGGCTTTTCATCTGTCCTTGCTTGATTCTGCAGAATGTTCTGGTTTTCTGTCATATTTTTATACTGTTGATTATGCTTCTTATTATTCATAAAGTGCCCGTTGCTCTGTGTTTAAGTAGCAATGATTTCATGGCCATCAGGTAAGCTTGTCTGAGATTGTAAGATGCAAGTAAGCTTTAATAAGCATACTGCTAAAGAATTACCAACATTGAAAGCCTTTTTGTTGCCATGCAGAGAATACTTACATAACTAGATAACGTATAAGCCTTGGGTATTAAAATGCATATGACAGTATTTGTAATAAAGGACAGGATTACAGTATTTTAAGAAGCTCATTATCTTTGTTGGAGACTTGCACTCATCTTTTCAGGCCATAAACTAAACAGAATGTCAATCTATCATGTGTGGTCCATAACCTGTGCAGTAATCCTTTAAGCAATTTATCTTGAGCTTGTTTCTTGTTTGCTGTTCATTTTTTACTTTGATCATGTTTTCCCAATGAAACAAGTAGATAGTTGTCAGACAGCAGGTCTTTTTTGGATAAGAAACATTATTACAAGTAGGGTTATCACAGAGATTGCTACTTTCAGCATGTTACTTGGTACTTTTTATAAAGCTGAATATAAATTATAATTAGAACTGCAGTACAAGGAGAAGTGTGAGTTGAGTGCTGCTTGTTTTTCTTGTACTTGATTTTGACTGGCATTCCAGTAATGTATTTAAAAAGTAATTTATTTTTTCATGCCTCGCAACCTTTTTGTTCCCATCTAGATATTAAGTAAGCTGTCATATAGCCAATGCATTGAAATACTTTTTTCTTCTACACTTCATTTTGTCTTGATTGGACTCATAATGACAGTTTGGCACCCAGGGCAGTGTATTTAAATTTCTAGTTTTTGTGGTTTTTAGCATAGCTCCTCCCCTTTCTAGTTGGCCACACTCATTTCCATTATCCCCACCCATTCAGCTATCACCTACAGCCCCCCCTTCGATTTGAAGTCACCAGCCGCCACTGCGATTTTGCCATCATCCATTGCTTTGGTGACCTTCTCAAAGAAGTCCACCAGGTTGAGTAAGCATGATCTGCCCTTGATGAAACCAAGCTGCTTTGTGTCCAGTGTCAGGAGGTTTACTATATCTGTGTTGACCATCTCCATGCTAATTCTTTCCATGGGTTTATATATAAGACTAGTGAAACTTATGGGTCTGTAGTTTACAGAGTCTGTAGATGGCCCACCTTTGTGCAGAGGGATGACTGTTGCCTTTCTCCATTCATGAGGCACAAAGCCTGTTTGGAGGCTACAGTTAGATAGTAATTCCAGAGGCCCTGATAGGTCATGTTTCATGCTATTTAGAAGGCATTCTGGGATATTGTCTTGGCCCATTGATGCAGTGTTCTTGGTCTTAGAGAGAGCATTAAGGACCTGTTCCTTAGTGATAGTAGGCAGAGTTTTATTTGATGATATTTCCTGAAAGAAGGTTGAGGGGGAGAGAGGGTTAAAGATACCTAAGGGTTTTACAACAGTTGGCCATAAAATAATTAATTCAACCAACTAGAACATAGAAGGAGAGGATACTCGGGAAGAACGTCACTTCCCTTTAAAACAAGTTCATCTGTGCCACTCAGAACAGATTTGCAATCAGAAATTGTGGCAGAACGAATTTCAGAAACAACACCGGAGCGAACAATCGAGAATGACACAGAACTGGCAACCCGAATGAGGGAACAGAAGCTACTAGACGAATCTACTGATTTATTCGATACAGTAGAGCTATCCTCGGAGTTAGTAGGTCCAGAAGTGGTCTCCAATACTCAAGGTGAATTTTACCTTTATAATTATTCCAATGAAAAATATGGAAGTGAACTGGTAGATTTGTTGTGCAAAGGGTTTACATTTGTGCCGACTTTACGTTCGAACATAGAGGACTTGACTATAGATTTTAAGCTTTATTTGAGGAAATTGAACTTAAAATTGTATTTTAAAGACTCTGACAGAGAGTTAATTTCTAGGATTAGTGAGGAACAGTGTGTTCAATCCCCCCTATGTTCAGTACTGCTTTTATTTGAAAAGATGTGCTTGTCTGACTTCAGGAAAATACTACAACTTAAAACACCTGAAGTTGACAGCAACCTCCTGACAGTGAATGGGCCTTGCTTAGAAAGCTCAGCCATGAGAAAAATATTCATGTGATGAAACCAGACAAGGGGGGAGGGGTAGTTATCATGGCTAAGACAGACTAGTTGACTAAGATGACCACACACGTTTTAGATGGAGATTATTATGAATACGTATCTTTGAATTTTGTCAACGGTATTTACAAGCCGATTGATTTTTTTATTAGAAGATATGTTAACATAAGGCAAACTAATGAAGAAGCATACCACTTTTTGTTTGTAAAATATCCTACTGTACCCTCAATTTTTGGTATTCTGAAAATCCACAAGGACCTCAGGGATCCTCCCATGAGGCCAATAGTGAATGCAGGGAAATCCAAGACTTACCCATTGACAATTTATAGACACAAAATTAAAAAAAATTGTCTAAGGTCCTTTGGTCACCTTTGTCAAGACTCATGGGATTTTTTAAGTAAACTTAAGAAAGTTAGGTTTTCTCACAATATGGTGTTTCTTACAGTGGATGTTATTAATTTATTTAGTGTGATACCCCATGAGGAAGGATTGCACTATTTTTATGAATTTTTAGTGACTTCAACAGATATTGTTTTGAAGTTTACCCACACTTGGGATTCTACACACATACACTATTTAGATGTAGATATTATTAAAGATACACACAAACAGAAAATTATTAGTAACATTTACAGGAAAACCACGTATTCTAACAGTATACTACATTATCAGAGATGTCATCCAAAATTTCAAAAAAAGGGAATAGCTAAAGGACAGTTCATTCATCTGGCACAAATGATCTCAGAGGATGACACCTTTTACATGAAATGTGACACTTTAACATCTATGTTCAGGGCCAGGGGGTACCCTATGGAATTGGTCATGGAAATTTAGAAGGAAGTTAAAACCAAGACAGACACATGTTCTATGTCCCGATTTTGAAAGCTGGAGGTTATTTAAATTTGAACCAGGAAACACAAAGCAACACTTCCAGATACATATGTAGACAGTTTTATCATCAAGCTAACAACAGACATTCCAGTTATATCTAACATTAGAACATCTAACTGGAAATGTTTTTCTTGCTTTGACAATGTTATAGAGGTTTTAGGGACAGAACCCAGATTAGTCTATAAAAAGGGGAAATCTATAAAGCAATTTCTTGACTGTCAAGACGAGTTACCACATGTTCACACAAACAAAAAAAGGGAACTTTCAAGTGTGTTTTTTGTTCACTATGTAAGAACATATCGGAACAAGATTCAGTAGTGATCAATGGTATTAAGTTTGATCTAAGTTTCACTGTAACTGTAACACTTCTGGAATAGTATATTTGGCTATCTGTCAAGACTATGAAAAATTCTATATGAGTAAAACTAAAAGGAAATTTAGAGAATTTATGAACATTTATCTGATATTAAACATAAAAAAGACAAAAATGCACTTTTCAAACATCTCTCTGGTTATAGAAAGTCAAATCAACACCAGAAACTGATGAAAAAACACAAATACAGGACAAAAGCACTTCAAACATCCAAGAATCTTCAGGTATTCAGCTCTTTAATAGGAAGAGGAACAAAACACAGTGCCACACTGGAAAGTAAAGTAAAGCGCTTACTTCTTCAGACAAGTAACAGCAGGCAATATATATATATATATATATATATATATATATATATATATATATATATATATATATATATATATATATATATATATATACACACTTCCCTCCACCCCCTAATTAATCAATTATCCAATACAAAAACAATTAACCATGTAACTGAATTTCCAACTTGTAAAACTAAGTTAAAATCCATTCCTTAAGAACAGCTAGTTCATTACTGGTGCTAAACTCAACAACCACATCTGCTACCATGATATGGCAACTACCTATTCAAAAATAGGAAAAATAGAACATCAAACCTAACATAATATATGCTTTAAAAACAGAAATCAAAGAACGAACAATTATCACTGACCTAAAGTGAGTTTTTAAATTCTTGGGATTCAAAACTCATACTATTCAACCCCACAACTATTATAAAGGTTAACACCTTATATAAATTGTGTAACTGTACATAATAGGTCAACCAAACTTGACAAACTGACGCCAAAATCTACAATTGTAAAGCTGACAATACTCAAATACCACAACTCAGAACACATTGACATGAAGAAAACACTAGTAAAAATGTATATTATCTGTTTAGACTTTTCAGTTTCAATAAGCATTGAATGGAGCACCCGTCATTAATACCAGGAAAAAGGCAAGCATCTTAGCAACTCTGCCACATCAATTCTCTTTTTTCTAATAATAAAGATCCCGGGCATCCCCTTATATCTCCAGCTACATGATCTATCACTCTGAAGTTAAAGTTATGTGTGGGCTTCATTTTAATGTGGGCAGCTAATGCATTTTCGACCTTGCCTTTCCTGATACAATAAAGGTGCTCATACACTCGCTCCTGTAGTCTACGATCCGTTTTTCCAACGTAAAATGCGGGGCATAGATTATATTGGGTGAGGTATACTACATAACTTGTGTTACAGATGTACTTGCCTGACAAGGTCTTATAGTTGTTGTCCCTAATGTTGAATGAATACCCTATATTCATATGCTTACAGAAGTTGCAAGATTCACATTTGCTCATCCCAGGATTCTTAATAACCTTATGTTGTTTCATTTCTATAAAGTTTTTCAAATTCATGCTTCTCTTAAATGTAAAGGAGGGAAATGGACCTAACAAAGTGCGTAATTCTAAGTTGTTACTAAACAGGTTCCAGTTTTTCTTTATAATTGAAATGATATGGCCACATTCAGGACTAAACGTTAAAATAAATGACGCTGGTGACCTATTAACACTTTGAGGGATGTTCATCCTATTACATGGTGGCAAAGAACCTTGTAATAAAGGTGAATAAAATCCACTATATCTTTTCTACATCACTTCATCCATCATTTTTTTAATAAGCTCCCCTGTTTAACCACAAGTAAGGAACATGTCAGCTATCTTGCTACATTCTGATGTGAATTCACTGTCAACAGTTACCATCCTCACCGTTCGGACTAATTGTCCTTTTATTACAAATTTCTTCTGGTGGAAAGGGTGGGAACTGTTGAAATGTAAATAAGTGTTTGAGAATGTATCTTTCCTATGGATCCTGGCTGCTAACCCTTTCTGAGAATGATCTTTAAACACTTCAATATCCAGGTAAGCAATGACTTCTGTATTGAATGTGTGTGTAAAACTTAAGAATGTGGTAGTTTGATTCAAGTATTCCACAAACCTTTTAGCTTCATCCACACTCCCCTTGTATGCGATAAGGATATCATCAAGGAACCGTGTATACAAGAAAAATTGATCTGTTAAATGGTTTTGTGAAAGAATATAATTTCTTTCACAAAGGGCCATCACTGAATTTGCAAAACTGGCCCCACATGGGGACCCCATTGCCACCCCTATTTTTTGTAAATATAACTGGTCATCAAACAAAAAGTAATTGCTTCTTAAAACAATGTCCAATAGAATATTCACTAGCCTGACCTCTCTATCTAGGACACCTTTCAAGCTCAAGTAATGTAGAACATAATCAATACCTTCTTCCTGGGGTATGGACGTATATATATCCCTGATGTCTATAGTTAAAAAAATTGTAAATACCCTCCAACACAAGTGAGTTTAGTTTGCTTAAACAAACCCAAGAGTCTTTACAAATCTGTTACTCTTCTACTAGATATTTCTTCAAGATGTTATCTACTACTTTCGCCAAGGGATATGTAATACTGTGGCGAGCGTCAACCAGAGGTCTCATGGGTGGATCCATCAGGGATTTGTATATTTTCGGTAATCCAAATAACACTGGTGTCCTTGGGGCTGGCATAGATAAACAATTCAACAAATGTAAATCTATAAGTTGTTCTACAAACAGATCATTTAAATGTTCTTTTTTTTTTGTAAGATATGTTGAATTCATTAAGACTGACTTTGATGTACGTGTCAGTATTCAACATAAGGCTCATCTTCTGAATGTACCAGTCGTCTTCCATTACAACTAGTCCACCCCCCTTGTCAGGTTTGAATGTTCTTATGGGTAAATGGCAAAAGTCTATGAAGGCTGCCCAATCATCTCCATCTACATTCTTAACTTGATTATGTTACTCTAAGTGTAGTTTCTTAAGGTCGATTTCACAAACTTTCTCAAATGTGAAAACCAGTGGGTGTCTAATAGGGTTAAAGGTACTGGAAAGTTAATACTCAGATGCCCCAGTTTGCTCCCTCTTAAACAGCACTTGCAAGTTCAGTTTCCTGATAAATTGCTTAAAATCTAAAATTGTGTGGACAATGTTCATGGATTCAGAAGGCACAAAGGAAAGTCCCTTCGCTAATAATTCCACTACACAAGGTTCAATCTCATAAGGTGTGAAGTTATAAATGGAAAAATCTCCTCCTTTATTTTTGATGATAGTTAAAGGGGGAAACTAGCTGTTCGTTTACCTCTAATTTAGATTCTAAATGGGTGTCCAACACAATATTCTTATCTTGGCTAAACAATGTTAAGGGTTTCTCTAGGATGGTATACTCTGTAACTTTGGTTGCATCTCCTAACATGTTCCAGATGTTGCATTCAAAATTCCACACATATCAACTCCATTACATTGCAAGGATTGAGACAAAGAAGCATCCGTTATTAGATCTAACCCATCAGGTACATGGATACTTGATAAATTATTGTTCACAACATCATATGGCTTTGACCCCTCTTTATCAATTGTTGAAGGAGGCCCAGGGAACTCCACATTACAGCTCTTCATTGTGGATGCTTTACAATAACTATTCAAGACCCCTTTTGTATCCCCCTTCCCTCCCATTACTAGAGCTTTCCCATTGTTCAAGTCATCAGAAAATAACAAAGCAGCTTTGTTTGTAACATTTGTAATAGTTGTGGGGTTGAATAGTATGAGTATGAGTTTTGAATCCCAAGTATTTAAAAACTCACTTTAGGTCAGTGATAATTGTTAATTCTTTGATTTCTGTTTTTAAAGCATATATTATGTTAGGTTTGATGTTCTATTTTTTCCTATTTTTAAATAGGTAGTTACCATATCATGATAGCAGATGTGGTTGTTGAGTTTAGCACCAGTAATGAACTAGCTGTTCTTAAGGAATGGATTTTAACTTAGTTTTACAAGTTGAAAATTCAGTTACATGGTTAATTGTGTTTGTATTGGATAATTGATTAATTAGGGGGTGGAGGGAAGTGTGTTCCTGTATATATATCTATATCTATATCTATATCTATATCTATATATATATATATATATATATATATATATATATATATATATATATATATATATATATATATTGTTTTTGTGCCTGCTGTTACCTGTCTGAAGAAATCTGGTCATTGCACCAGACGAAAAGCCCTTTACTTTACTGTCCAGTGTAGCACTGTGTTTTGTTCCTGTTCCTATTAAAGAGCTAACTAGCTGAAGATTCCTGGGTGTTTGAAGTGCTTTTGTCTTGCATTTTTGTTTTTTCATCAATTTGTGGTGTTGGTTTGACTTTCTACTTTGTTTGATGGCTAGTGGATTAGCACTGATTCCCAGGATCTCTACAATACCCAGGAAAGTCAGCATGAAGCTGAGAACCTCACTAGGCTTATAGCCATGTTTTCCCAATGTTTGGATACTTTGTCAGAACGTCTAGACACTATACATCCTCCAACTAACTGTGCTACAGTTGCTAACAACCCGAATTTGGGGGTTGACACTTCCCAAGTAAGAGGTAAGACTTCTCATATCCCCCTAGGACAAATTTCTGAGACTTTGCATCCTGATGCTGAACGCTCTGACCGGTTTGATGTGTCAAAATGGTTAAATACTATTCCTGTGCTGAATAAAACTACCAACATTGTTTCTGGACTTAATGAGAGACTGTCTCCTGAAGTGTCTGTGTCAATAGCATCTGATTTGAAACTGTTAGATGCTAAATTATTTAAAAACAATAAATTACAATTAGAAACTATTTCAATGAATGCCTAAAGGAGGGAGTTGTTCCTAAGGGGCTGAGATCCTGGCAATACCCTACAGGTCTCATCCCATGCTCCCCCTTCCACAAGGATTTACTTGACTTGTTTAATAGGCATGGCTTTGAATTAATACAACTTAGCAGTAAGCATTATGCTATTATGATAAACTGCCTGAATGATGAAATCAAAGTCATTAACACACATATTTGTGAATCCATTGAATTTTCTCGGTATAAATATGACTATAACAGATGCTTTGAAAGCATCGACAAACATGTTGACAAATTAAGACTTACTAAACTTAAAAAATTGCAACAGGATATCCAAGCTTATTCTAGTAGTACAGCGTGTCCTAGTCCCCCTCACTCTCAAAGCCAGAATGGGTTAACCCAGTGGAGTTTGACATCAGCACGCTCAACGACGTCAGTTTCCAACCCTCAGAACCAACAGACAGAACAACCGGGGAAACAGTTAGACCAATTGGATGAATTTGCGAACACAGTAATGGAACCCGGACATGAGGATCAGGTTTTTTTTGCAAGAAGGCTCCAACCAACAAGTGTCTATAGGAGACGAGAGCTGGAAAGGGAGAAACAGCCAACAGCAGCAGAAAAACAGCAACAGGAAGAAGAGATAACCCTTTTGGAAGTTAGGATGGAATTGCAAAGAGACCTAATTGCAACAGGTACTGTGAATATGAACAATGTAGCTAGTATGAACAATGTTTATTTACCGGTTAGTGCACTTAAAAGTTCTATGAGTTCCACGGCTGCTTTTTCATTGAACTCTGCATCTGGGTCGGAATGTTCTGTTCTTCTGTTTAATGTTGTGCGTAGAAACAGTAGCGACCTATTTGTTAACAAGGAGCCTCTAGCTGATATTTTGCTTACTAGGGATGGTTTCAAGTATGAATCTTCAAATTTGAGTGACTCTGGGTTAATTGCGATCTCGCATAGTTATTCTAGCAAGGTTACACACGTTACAAACAAAGCTGCTTCATTATTTTCTGATGACTTGAACAATGGGAAAGCTCTAGCAATGGGAGGAAAGGGGGATACAAAAGGGGTAATGAATAGTTATTGTAACTCATCCACAATGAAGAACTGTAATGTGGAGTTCCCTGGGCCTCCTTCAACAATTGATAAAGAGGGGTCAGAGCCATATGATGTTGTGAACAATATTTTATCAAGTATCCATGTACCTGATGGGTTAGTTCTGATAACGGGTGATTCTTTGTCTCAACCCTTGCAATGTAATGGAGTTGATATGTTTGGAATTTTGAATGCAACATCTGGAAACATGTTGGGAGATGCAACCAAAGTTACAGAGTATACCATCCTAGAGAAACCCTTAACATTGTTTATCCAAGATAAGAATATTGTGTTGGACACCCATTTAGAATCTAAATTAGAAGTAAATGAACAGCTAGTTCCCCCTTTAATTATCATCAAAAATAAAGAAGGGGATTTTTCCATTTATAACTTCACACCTTACAAGATTGAACCTTGTGTAGTAGAATTATTAGCTAAGGGACATTCCTTTGTGCTATCTAAATCCATGAACATTGTCCATACAATTTTAGATTTTAAGCAGTTTATCAGGAAACTGAACTTGCAAGTGCTGTTTAAGGGGGAGCACACTGGGGCATCTGAATATTAAATTTCCAGTACCTTTACCCTATTAGCCACCCACTGGTTTCCACATTTGAGAAAGTTTGTGAAATAGACCTTAGGAAATTACATTTAGAGTAACATAATCAAGTTAAGAATGTAGATGGCCTCATAATATCATCTTCACTACAGATTATCATAAAATGTATTTATTTAAACAAAAGCATTTACTAGTTTGGTATCAAATGATGAATAATAACAAGTTAAAATCACTTAACATTCTTATTGAAGAGAATAATTTTGATTCAATCTCTTGGCTTAACTTACAAGAAGCTAGGAAATATATCAAAGATAAGCTCTTATTCCTTCTACAACTAAAACAATACTCCCCAGGCTAATACAGTATTTAATGGTTCTCATTCAACAGAATGGCTCTAATAAAATTAGTCTCTCTCACATAGACAAATCAATAAAATCAAACTTAGATATTCATTCAGAAAATTATTGGAAATCTTTTATTACCATTAATAATTCTTATCCTTCAGATATTGATAAATTATATATACTTCAATCAACTCGTAAAACTACATCCTCACATAAATGGAGAATTTTTACTTGGAGATTTTTGCACAGATCATTTCTTACTCCATTTAAAGTCAACAAGATATCTAAAGAAAACATTTTATGCTGGAGATGTAAGAAAGTTATTAATGCGGATTGGGCACACATATTTTATGATTGTCATCTTTTAAAGAAATTTTGGGATGACATCAATAACATCCTACAAGCTATCTTTACAGATAATTTTTCAATCAATAAATCACTTATTTTGTTTAACACTCCAGTCCCAAATTGTGTAAATTCAAAAAAATATTCAATTCTGTGGTCTGATCTGTCCATTGCCAGGAAAGAAATCACTAAAAATTAGAAATCCTGTCAAATCCCTTATTTTCAAAACCTTAAAGATCTTCTCATGGAAGTCTCTAAATTTGAAATGATGACAGTTAGAGCTAGATCATCAGGGAACACAACAACTTACAATTATTGGAAAAGTATAAATGATCTACTGGTAAACCAGTAAAATTAATCTAGTTTCATTTTATTTTTTTTTAATTTAAATAGTAAACTTCATTCATAGGTAGTGAACACTTTTGTAAATAGTTATGTTTATTCTTGTTTTTGTATCAATATTTTCTATTTTTATCTATTATATCAAAAAATCTTATCAATTATTTTATAACAGTTGTATGTTTTAGTTTTGATCTTAGAAATTTTTATCAGAAAAAAAAAAGAATGTAGATGGGGATGATTGGGCAGCCTTCATAGACTTTTGCCATTTACCCGTAAGAACATTCAAACCTGAAAAGGGGGGGGTGGACTAGTTGTAATGGAATAAGATTGGTACATTCAGAAGATGAGCCTTATGTTGAATACTGACACGTACATCAAAGTCAGTCTTAATGAATTTAACATAGCTTACAAAACAATAAAAGAACATTTAAATGATCTGTTTATAGAACAACTTATAGATTTACATTTGTTGAATTATTTATCTATGCCAGCCCCAAGGACACCAGTGTTATTTGGATTACCAAAAATACACAAATCCCTGACGAATCCACCCATGAGACGTCTGGTTGATGCTCGCCACAGTATTACATATCCCTTGGTGAAAGTAGTAGATAACATCTTGAAGAAATACCTAGTAGACGAGTAACAGATTTGTAAAGACTTGCGGGCTTGTTTAAGCAAAAAAAACTCACTTGTGTTGGAGGGTGTTTACAATTTTTTAACTATAGATGTCAGGGATTTATATACATCCATACCCCAGGAAGAGGGTATGATTATGTTCTACGTTACTTGAGTTTGAAAGGTGCCCCAGATAGAGAGATCAGGCTAGTGAATATTCTATTGGACATCGTTTTAACAAACAATTACTTTTTGTTTGATGACCAGTTATATTTACAAAAAATAGGGGTGGTAATGGGGTCCCCATGTGGGGCCAGTTTTGCAAATTCGGTGATGGCCCTTTGGGAAAGAAATTATATTCTTTCACAAAACCGTTTAACAGATCATTTTTTCTTGTATACACGGTTCCTAGATGATATCCTTATCGCATACAAGGGGAGTATGGATGAAGCTGAAAGGTTTGTGGAATACTTGAATCAAACTACCACATTCTTAAGTTTTATACATACATTCAATACAGAAGTCATAGCTTACTTGGATATTGAAGTGTTTAAAGATCATTCTCAGAAAGGGTTAGCAGCCAGGATCCATAGGAAAGATACATTCTCAAACACTTATTTACACTTCAACAGTTCCCACCCTTTCCACCAGAAGAAATCTGTAATAAAAGGACAATTAGTCCGAGCGGCAAGGATGGTAACTGTTGACAGTGAATTCACAGCAGAATGTAGCAAGATAGCTGACATGTTCCTTACTCGTGGTTACCCAGGGGAGCTTATTAAAGAAATGATGGATGAAGTGTTGCATAAAAGATCTAGTGTATTTTATTCACCTTTATTACAAGGTTCCTTGCCACCATGTAATAGGATAAACATCCCTCAAAGGGTTAATAGGTCACCGGTGTCATTTATTTTAACATTTAGTCCTGAATGTGGCCATATCATTTCAATTATAAAGAAAAACTGGAACCTGCTTAGTAACAACTTAGAATTACGCACTTTGTTAGGTCCATTTCCCTCCTTTACATTTAAGAGAGGCATGAATTTGAAAAACATTATAGAAATGAAACAACATAAGGTTATTAAGGGACAACAACTATAAGACCTTTTCAGGCCAGTACAACTGTAACACAAGTTATGTAGTATACCTCACCCAATGTAATCTATGCCTCGCATTTTACGTTGGAAAAACGGATCGTAGACTGTGGGAGCGAGTGTATGAGCACCTTTATTGTATCAGGAAAGGCAGGGTCAAAAATGCATTAGCTGCCCACATTAAAATTAAGTCCACACATAACTTTAACTTCAGAGTGATAGATTATCTAGCTGGAGATATAAGAGGAGGCCCAAGATCTTTATTATTAGAAAAAAGAGAATTGATGTGGCAGATTTGCTTAGATGCTTGCCATTTTCCTAGTATTAATGACGGGTGCTCCATTCAATGCTTATTGAAACTGAAAAGTCTAAACAGATAATATACATTTTTACTAGTGTTCTCTTCATGACAATGTGTTCTGAGTTGTGGTATTTGAGTATTGTCAACTTTACAATTGTAGATTTTGGCATCAGTTTGTCAAGTTTGGTTGACCTATTATGTACAGTTGCACAATTTATATAAGGTGTTAACCTTTATAATAGTTGTGGGGTTGAATAGTATGAGTTTTGAATCCCAAGTATTTAAAAACTCACTTTAGGTCAGTGATAACTATTCATTCTTTGATTTCTGTTTTTTAAAGCATATATTATGTTAGGTTTGATGTTCTATTTTTCCTATTTTTAAATGGGTAGTTGCCATATCATGGTAGCAGATGTGGTTGTTGATTTTAGCACCAGTAATGAACTAGCTGTTCTTAAGGAATGGATTTTAACTTAGTTTTACAAGTTGGAAATTCAGTTACATGGTTAATTGTTTTTTTATTGGATAACTGATTAATTAGGGGGTGGAGGGAAGTGTGTTCCTGTTGTTTTTGTGCCTGCTGTTACTTGTCTGAAGAAGTCTGATCATTGCACCAGACAAAAAGTGCTTTACTTTACTTTCCAGTGTGGCACTGTGTTTTGTTCCTGTTCCCATTAAAGAGCTGAATACCTGAAGATTTCTGGGTGTTTAAAGTGCTTTTGTCCTGCATTTTTGTTTTTCATCTCTCTGGTTATCCTTCTCATAAATTTTTATTTTTTGATCTTGATGTTATACAAAAAAATAACAGAGGTGGACCATGGGAAGATTTATTAGAGTACGTAGAACTGAGATGGCAAATCAAATTAAATTATGTATCCAGGCTTAAATGATTGAGGTTCTTTAAGCAGTGGGCTTAGATTACGTTCATATAAAGTGTGAATGGTGGATTACTAAAATACATGGTTTACATGTGATTGGTGTATTCTAAACAAGTGATGGGGAGAGGGTTATTTAAATATTGAAAAGTGACTTGTATTCTTATTCTGATGAAGTCTTATTGTTACAGCAGATGAAAGCACTCAATTTTATAATAAATACAGTGTTTGGTTCAGTTCCTGGTCATTTCTATATCTGTGCCTGCTGGTTGTTGTGTACTCCTTCCTTAGTAAAGGTGTAGCTGAATTTATCAGCCAGGAGGTTTGCTATATCTTCTGGCTCAGTATAGGTGGTTCTATTTTCAATGAGATTTGCACACAATTGTGTATTGCTTTGAGGTTGAGGACATAGCTAAAGAATGCTTTGTCATTGTCCTTGGCCTGGGAGGCCAAACTTACCTCACATTTGGCTTTGGTAGACTTTATTTGTCTTCTACATTGTTTGTTTTGTTTGATGAGAGTGCTTTTATCTTGCTGGGTGCTTCACCTCCTAATTTTTGCCATCATTTTCTTCCTTTTGTTATACAGCCTATTGATTTTTTGATTTCACCAGGATGGCTTGTTTTTTTAGTTAGCTCTGTACTCCTTCCTGGCGGGTACAGCTGCCTCTATGCAGCTATTAACATACTTGTACAGGGTTTCTGTGAATAGTTCTGCAGTGTTCTCAATGTTTATGGGAGCTTGAAATTTTGCCAGGTTCTCACTTAATAGCAGGAGGCTGGCCTTAGAGTAGTTTCTGAATATTCCAGGTTTAGCTGAGGGTCCAGGTTTTATTTTTACTTCAAAGGAGGACATTTTGTGGTCTGACCTTACCAGGGGCAGCATTACAGTAGAGGGTGTGAAGACCAGATCCAGTATGGTTGCTCCCTTGGTTGGTGTATTGACTATCCAGTCCAGGGAGTTTGTGTTTACAAAATCCAGGAATCTCTGTGCATGTATGATGTTCTTCGTGTTTCACTGTCGCAGTCATCACATTTGGGTTATCTGCCTGCAGGTAGCCCTCAGCCGGCTTGAATACCAGAGTCTTGGATTCCTGCATCGGATGCTGTCTCTTTTTCCATGACGTCAGGTTGTCAGGGGTATAAAACATGCAGCCGATGCCATTACATCACTCTTTCTTGCTGTGTGGTGCCCAAAGCAGAAGCAGTTCGCAAGTGTCAGTTGGCCAACTCCTGAAATTTTCATTTTCGAGTTTCATAACCGAAGTCTTCAAAAAAAAAAAAAAAAAAGATAAGTACCCCGTTGGGGATCTTTTTTCTTGCTCCAACCGATGTCAGTAAAAGTTAACAATTGTCTTACCTGTGGAAAGCAAATACCTCATAAAGATTTTCATTCGTACTGCATCCCCTGCTTAGGCCCAAACCATGACGTCCCTCACTGTTGGTTTTGTGCCTTGTTCAACCCCCGAACTATTCGTCTTCGGGCTATATTTGCAGCAAATTATTTTGGTACTCGGTAGCCGTACACCAAAATGGCTTTGGTAAGCCATCCGACTACCGATCTTCCAAAAAAACGTAAGGATAAAGACAGAGACAGACCGCATAGGTCCAAAACTGCCGACGATGCTTCTGTTAAGTTAGTCGCCAGTCCACCGGTACTCAGTGAGGCGCTTTCACAGCCCCTGATACCCGCTACTTCAGATTCGCAGGCCTCTACTGAGACCCATTCAGAGTCTGGTATGCCGCGAGATGCTTCTTCGACTATGGAACCTGCGGATGTCTCTACCTTGGATGGGTCCGGAGCCACTGTGCAGACACCGGTTTCTGAGGGTGTATTCAGGCCTACAGACTTGCATTTTAAACCGATGCCATCTTCTTCATTCAGGCCTAAAACTCGCACCACGCCTAGAAAGCCAACGTCCAAACCACATGGTCAGGCCCATATGCCTAAAAACAAATGCTTAGAATGGCTGAAGACCTTATTACTTTAATTAGGGGAAGCAAGCCTTCCCTCTCTAAGAGACCTAGAACTGATTTTTCTTCTGATTCTTCTGATCAGGAATCTGATATTTCTGTTTCTTCTGATTACCAGGATTTGACCTTGTCTACCTATGAGGATTCTGATGCAGAGGATTTCATTCCCTCTGCTTCCCCTCCAGAAGTTTTTTTCTTTTGGTGAAACCTTGCACACTCTTAGAGAGCATTTCCGCTGGGAAAGCCAGGATTAATCTGACTCCAAAAAGAGTCTTAGGGAATTCTTACTCCTTCCTCAACACAGGACTTTAGCTATCCCTCCTGTTCTGGACATTGTAGATGATGCTTTCTTGGAATCTAGCCTTTCCCCAGACACTTTACCTCCAGCTCCCAGAAAATCTGACAGGTATTACAGAGTCCCCAAATCTCACAAGTTCCTCTTCAAGAATCCTACTGTGGATCCAGAGACCATTTCCCAAGGACCAAAGGGTATTAAGGCTACTGCTGCCAAAAATCCTACCCCTTCTGATAGAGATTCTAGAGCCTTGGACAGATGGGGTAAGAAGGTATACACTTCTGCTACTTTGGCCATTAGGGCTTTAAATTGCCAGTTTCATATGTTAAAGTACCAGCAGCATATTATGGGACTACTTAAACAGAAAATTATGTTGATTCCTAACTGTGCTGAACACAAAGAATTACAGGATTTAATGCATTCTGCAGGACAAGATGGTAAACATATTTTGCATTGTGGTTTTGACTCTTTAGAAGCATCTTGAAGGGCTGCTGTCACTGGGCCTGTACTTAGAAGACATGCTTGGCTTAAGGAGAAAAACTTGCCAGATCATGTTAAATCTAAATTACTGGATGCTCCCTTAAACCAAGACTGCCTGTTTGGCAACAAAGCAGAAGAAGTCCTCAAAAAGATGGAGGAAAAAGCTAAATCTGTGCAAACTGTTAAAGATTTCCTGCAAGTACAGTCTCCCAGATTTAGTAGGCATTGGCCTTCAAGGAACTGGTCCTTTCCAGTCTCTTCCAGGCCTTCTCAGTCCAAACCCAGGAACAGCAGACCACCTAGGTTACAGTCTCAGGCTACGCACAGGCCTAAGCAGTGGGGGCTCCCACTTCCAAAGCAGGGCATAGTAAGGCACCCCCATATGGAAAAATGGCACAATGACTTAACCTTAACCCTTCCAAGCCCTGCTCAACTGCCTGCTCCCTTAGGAGGAAAGCTCACCCTGCATACAAAAAACTGGGAACTCATTACCCAGGACAAATGGGTTTTGAATATAGTTTCCCATGGATACAGATTCCACTTCCACACCCTACCAACCCCAAACAGTTGGCCAGACCTACCCCCAAATCAGTGGGCAGAGGCCCAACAGGAGGTTCTCTCTCTTCTAATTATTAGGGCTATTCAACCTGTCCCAGCAGAAGAAAAGGGACAAGGTTTTTATTCAAGACTTTTCCTGGTACCCAGAAAAGACAGCTCCTGGCATCCTATCCTGGACCTCTCTATTCTAAACACCTTTTTGGAAATCCCAAAATTCAAAATGCTAACACTTCAACAGCAGCCTCCTATGCTAAGCAAAGATACCTGGTTGGCAACCTTAGACTTAAAGAAAGCTTACCTGCACATTCCAATAAGGGAATCTTGCAGGAAATACCTACGCTCCAGGGCAGGCTCCAGGCACTATCAGTTCTCTGCACTTCCCTTTGGCTTATCTACTGCGCCCAGGGTATTCACAAAGTGTCTAGCTCCAGCCATTGCATTTTGCAGGCAGAGAAAAATTCAAATACACCCATGCTTGGACAATTGTCTGATTCAGGCAGAAAGCCAGGACTTGCTATTAAAACATCTGGCATTCATAAAGAAACTTATTACTTCTCTGGGGTACACCACAAATGAAAAGAAATCTCACCTAGTACACTGCCAACAGATTGTATTCCTGGGAGCAAGCTTGAACACAACTTCCCAGATGGCTTTCCTCACTCCAGAGAAACAAGTTTATTTGACAACCTACTTCAAACTATTGGCCACAAAGACCCAGCTATCTGCAAGGAAAATTCTGCAAGCCCTGGGGGTTCATGGCCTCTTGCATTCTACTAATTCCATATGCAAGACTGCATATGAGGAAACTACAATGGTATCTAAAAAGCCTATGGTGTCAACATTCTCAGGACCTGGAATCAATGATTCCTATCATTCCTTGTATAAAGACAGAGTTCCTTTGGTGGGCAGAGGCCTGCTACCACAACAAGGGGCTCCCTTTCACTCTACTCCCTGCTGCCCAAACCCTAACAACAGACGCATCAGACTATGCATGGGGGGCTCACTTGGCAGGGCAGTGCATTCAGGGCAAATGGAACCCGAGACAGATGCACCTGCATATCAACCAAAAAGAAATGTTAGCTGTACAGAATTTCCAGACAGCTTTCAAAGACCACATTCTTCCAGGACAATTATTGGTAAAGACAGACAACACCACAGTTATGTGGTACATAAACAAGCAGGGGGAAACCCACTCATACTCTCTCTGCAGACTAGCCATGGCTCTGTGGAACACAGCCTTGAACTACCAAGTGCACCTGCAAGCTCAATTCCTTCCAGGCAAGCTAAATTCACTGGCAGACAACCTGAGCAGAAATCTCATGGACCCACACGAATGGAAACTGGAACTAAAAATATTCAAACTCTTGAGGAACAAATGGGGGACTCCAGAGGTAGATCTGTTTGTCTCCCCTCAGAACTACCAATTGGACAAATTCTGCACAAGGACTTCCCACAGTCAAGCCTGGAAAGTGGATGCCCTGTCCTTTACCTGGGAAAGCCTCTCAGTTTATGCCTTTCCCCCTCTGCCTCTCCTCTTGAAGGTTCTGCAAAAGATCAAACAGGACAAGCCAAGGACAATACCGATTGCACCAGACTAGCCATGCCAGCACTGGTAAACCCTCTTGCACAGTATGACACTACTGGAACCATGGCACCTGCCTCTGACCCCTTCCCTGCTGTCCCTGCAGGTGGGCCAGATTCTGCACTCTCAGCTTCAAACCCTGAACCTTGCAGCCTGGCTAATTCCTTGAGCTTTCCAATAGCATCCCTCAGTAAGCAGGTGCTAGATGTCATTCTGGAGGCAAGGAGGCCTAGTACTAGAAAATCCTATGTTGAAAAGTGGAAGAGATACTCTTCCTGGAGCCAGACTCAGGGGGTGGGCACAATAGTGCCCAGCTTACCTCATATTCTTCAGTACTTAACAGAAATGCTCCACAAGAGCCTATCCTTCTCGTCAATTAAAATTCATGCCTCTGCCATTTCAACACATTATAATACTGAGCAACCCCTCTTTTCTCACCCCCTGCTAAAGCAATTCCTTAGAGGGGCCAAAAATGTAAAACCCCCCAGGAAAGCCCCTACTCCAGCCTGGGACCTTAACTTTGTATTGGAAAAGCTCACTCTTCCTCCCTTTGAGCCCAGCTGTAACTGCAGAGTTGAAATTCCTTTTTTGGAAAACAGCCTTCCTTCTAGCCATCACTTCAGCAAGAAGAGTGCCTGAATTACAGGCCCTCATGGCAGTGGAGCTCTTCATTATCTTCTATGCAGACAGGGTTTCCCTCAGGATCAGTCCTTCCTTTATGCCCAAGTTGGTGTCTAGTGTGGCCCTAAATCAGTCCATTCATTTGCCTACTTTTTTCCCTAATCCACAAAACAAAGGAGAACGAATACTGCACTCTCTGGACGTGCATAGACAACTTAGATTTTATTTGGACAGGACTAAGCCTCTCAGAAAATCTGAACAGCTGTTAGTTGGCTTTGCTACAGGGGCAGAGGGGAAGGGCATTTCAAAGCAAACCATTTCTAAATGGATAGCCTATTGCATTCATTTCTGCTATAAGCACCATGGAAAACCTACCCCACAGGGGATAAGATCACATTCCACCAGGGCTGCATCTACGGCTACAGCCTTTCTCAGAGGAGTCCCTACCAGGGACATCCTAGAAGCTGCTACCTGGAGCTCTGTACATACCTTCACCAAGCATTACCACATGCCTATTTTTTCTAAATCCAGAGCTGGTTTTGCCACTGCAATCTTGCAGGGCTTAATAGCTGGCCCTAATGCTCTCTAACTTCCTCCTCCCTTCCTTAGCTTTGGTAATCAACCCAAATGTGATGACTGCAACAGTGAAACATGAAGAACATAGTACAGTTGTGTACACTTACCATAAATGTAGATGTTCGAGTGTATTCACTGTTGCATTCCTGGTTACCCTCCCTCCAGCCCCCTGACTTCTCTTGGCTCTACCTTTCCTTCTTGTTTGGTGTATTTAAGCTTTCTGGTGTATTTGCTTTTTGATGGAGGTGTACCATAACATATAATTGCTTCCCATTGGAGGGGCACCTGACATCTGGGGCAATAAAAACTGATGTAATGGCGTCGGCTGCATGTTTTATACCCCAGATGACCTGATGTCATGGAAGAACAGACAGCATCTGATGCAGGAATCCAAGACTCGGTATTCTGGCCGGCTGAGGGCTACCTGCAGGCAGATAACCCAAATGTGATGACTGCAACAGTGAATACACTTGAACATCTACATTTACGGCAAGTGTACACAACTGTACTTTTCTTGTCATATAAGATTCCCAGTTAATAGTGGGGTAATTAAAGTCATCCATGAATATGGTATTGAGTTGGATGGTTAGTGTTTCTAATAAGTTTAAATACATGGTATGGGTTTCCTGGGTCATATAAGGGGACCTATGGCTTGCAAGGAAGTGGTATTGGATTTTGCTTGTGGTGATTTGAACATGGAGCAGCTCAAGTGTTTTGTCTTGTTTGACTAGCCTTGAAGTATATTTATTTTTGATGTAAAAAGAGACCTCCATCTATAGTCCCTGCCTGTAAAGTATCTGACTTAAATGTGTGGAAGGCATTATAACCTTGCACTGTTCATGTTCTCTCCGCAGCTTTAAACCATGTCTCAGTGACTGCACCAACGTCAGCATTCAGTAGGGTAAAGAGAGCTTCTAGGGAATGGAGTTTTTTATTTAGACTGCTAGCATTGAGCAGTAATACCTTCAGATTTTCTCCGTTTTGATTTGCTATGTCAACAGTACTTTCAGTTTGGCATTGCCTAAAAAGGCAGCATGGGGGAAGATAATGTTCTAGCTAATATTCAAAAGCCAAGAGAGGAGAGGTGCAGACCACCCAGGCAAAGCAGCATGGTCTGTTGACTATCTCCTTCCATGCTGACAAATATTGCACCCCCTTAGAATGACACCATAAACTAAGCCAATTATTAAAGTCAATCATCTTTTGTTCATATTGTGGCATCATCTTTGGAGAAGGTAAAATGCTGCTCAGTGCTAGCCTCATACCAGCCTGAGACACATATTCTGAAAGCTCCATGATGTCTCTCTTCATATAGTCTAGGGAGGTATGTCCCAGGTCATTTACTCCCACATGGATTATAACTGAGTCATATTGATGATTGTGGGCCAATGACCTGAGTGCATGCATAATGTGGTGGATCTTAGACCCTGAGAAGCAACTGACCGTGAGAGTGACATAAGTGTGTCTCACAATGGAGTCTCCAAATTAATAGAATGTTGGATTGTGTGGATGCTTGTCTTATGGTCTTAGAGGTTGAGGCTCCTGAGATGTAGCTCTATATGTTGATGTGGGTGTTGTTATGAAAGAGCGCATTTGAGGCTGCTGAGATTATTTGTTATGTGTATTTCATCTACGAGGTCTTTGTTGTTTAGGAAGGTTACATTTAAGTGCCTCAATATATGTAGGTCGATATGTCTACTTTAAATTCTGAGTGATGGGTACAGCATTTGTACTAATGACAACCTTATTGACATTAGAAGTAATTTAATGTGAGAGCTTTGCCTCCAGTGACATTGTGTAAATACATTTGTCACATACCATATCAGTTTGTTTGAGAATTAACTGGTTGTCAGTAAACACGAGGCAATTTATACATTGCATCAGGATGCCCATATCCACCAAGCTGGTAACAGAGACAGTAGGAAAGTTCATATCCATGGCAACAGACCAGTTTTTATTGATTAGACAGTTGGAGTGAGAATATCAATCACTGTCAGGATTATCCAGTTTGCAACTATGGGGACAGTGCTTGTCACTGCAAATTAGTTCTACGTGCAACTAGGTATGGGAGAAATTTCAATTGTGCTTTTACAAGGAAAATGTCACTCAAGGTGTCTGAGTCGGTACAGAGCACTGCCAAACACTTGAGGAAAAACTAATAAGTTGACCCTAAAAATTTAAGGATGAAGTATTTAGGCAGATATTCTGACTTTAGAAACAAATCAAACAGTACTTACTGAAAACAAAGAATTAGCTTGTCAAGAATGATGAAAAGAGGGGAATTGCATGAATGGCTACTGCCTGGCTACTAATAATGCTGGGCTCACCACAGCTTCACTATGTTGGGATACAATGCTCCCTTGCTTCTTGTCTCACCAGAAGCAAAATGTTAGCATCAATCCCAAGATGAGAAGCAGGCCACAGCCTGTTTGGTGATCCACAGTCTTGTCCCAGATGATACAAGGGTACGTAGACTTGTAGACTTTTCCTGGTAGATGCCTTGACTAGCACCAATCAGGAATGTTAAGCAGAGACACTTGCTCTCTAACCATAAACAGTCAGGAATCAGTGCACTCTGCTCCTTCTCTTACCAGGACCAGAATATAAGCACAGATTCCAAACTGTCACCTATAAATCAGTTATTAGGCTTTCTGGTGATCAGCAGTCTCCAGAAAATAATGTCCATGCACTCCTTCTCTCACCAGGAGAAAACAGAAGCACTAAACCCAAGATGACTACTGAAAGGCAGAATGTGGGTTCTCCAGTAACTGGTGGTCTTGCAATAGATATTTAAAGGTAAGATGAAAAAAATGGTTTATCCTAAACACTGCGTGTGCACTAAGCAGCTATCTAAGTGGAGAGCCTCTATTTTTAAAAGAGCTGAAGGAAGTGATTTCATAAAATGATAATTTTGTGCTTACTCATGCCCATACCTCCCAACTGTCCTGAATTACTCGATTTTTACCGAGTTTTGGGGTCCAAAATGGGTGCCACAATTCCCGAGTGGTACCCCTACATTTCCGATTTGTTTTCATTGTGTTTTTATGATTCTTTAAGTTTTCGCGTTTTGTCAGCTGACGTCATCACGAGCGATGATGTCAGCTCCATCAGGGCTACCAGCCTGTCGGAATTGAGCATGTATTTCCGGCTCAACTCAAATGCGTTCTGAGTGGGAATGGCTTGTTTGTGGATGTTCGCACCTGGCTGATCGTTAGAAGTGCTCATTTGTGGATTTAGATCGTAAGAAGTGCTCATTTGTGGATTTAATGATCGTGGATTAGCTCAGCTTCTGGCTGCTTGTTTGGGATGTAAGGCTGGCTTGTCTGATTATGAATTATAGAAGGCTCAACGGCTGCTGCAAATAATGCAGGTATATTATCGCCTGGCTGCAAACAGAGACAAAGCTGAAAGAGGGTGTGTGTGTGTGTGTGTGTGTGTGTGTGTGTGTGTGTGTGTGTGTGTGTGTGTGTGTGTGTGTGTGTGTGTGTGTGTGTGTGTGATGGAGCAAGTCATATAATACTGAGGTCAAATAAGGATGGTTATGCTTATTCTGAATGGATGAACAGCAGGGAGTAGGAAAGGAAAAAAATAGGGGAGATATGATTAACAGTAGGACAGCTGAAGGAGAAGTAGCTAATGTTTAGAAAGCAAAAAATCTAAGTAAAGAATAGTTGAAGAAAGCCGAACAATGGGTAAGGCAGAAATCGGGAACTAAGGGTGCTAGAAGTTGGATAAAAAGATTAAGACATAGACTAGATAAAGTATGAAGAGGCAGACAGCAGATAAAAGAGGAAAGACAGCAAAAGAGAAGAGAAGTAAGAGAGATGAGTGCTATAAATTGAGTGCAGACTCGTATTTGCAAATGGCACAATCATACATGAGGAAAGATAATACTATAATGCACATACGGGGAAATAAAAATTGTAATGTACATATAGGAAAATGATTCAGTAATATAAAAGTCATGTGTGCTGTATGTTGTGAAGACTGAAAGTATGATGGCTTCCTGAAATGAAGTGTTGCACTGTATTTTTAAAAATTATATAATGTGTGTGTTTTCTTTGCCAGTAAGAAAGATTTAGATTTTAGAGAAAAAAATGTTCTCATGTATAGTAAATTTGCAGCATACGTTGCACTGCATTTAATTTAAAGAGGATGTCAATGTTGGATTGTTATTTCTGCTGGAAATGTTGTAGTACAATGCATTCATAGCCATATCTCATGAAAAAAGGAATAAGTGAAAATGCTTAATTCCCACATCCTCTTCAAAGCTCTCATGTATCTTTTATATCCGACCTTGTCACATCTTACACTTTGGTAATTTTAAGCAACATTTATAAGAATTAAACTGTTTACTGTTTGATTCATTTTCAAAATTATGTATTACTTTAAAGTGATAAATTAACAAGAGTAGTATGCAAGCTTTTCAAATCATGTTTTCATTATATTTTACCCATAATGCTGCTACTTTTAAATAAACCTGGGCTATAACTTCTGTCATGTTCTGTAACACATTCAAATTGTGCTTGTGTGTGTAACGGTGGCTAGAGGTACTCAAGCTCAAACCCTGTACCTTGCATACAGAGTAAAAAGGGCCTAAAGTCCCTATCCACCACCACTTGTGAGCTTTGCCCTGATTTTTTATGCTAGGAGGTTGAGAGCTGTGGTGAGAAGTGAGAAATGAATTCAATAAATGATAGCCATTAAGTTTCAGTCTTCCTATTTTTCAGCAAGTTGCTGATTTGGCATAGGGGTATGTTGTTCTGACTGTAGTGCACAGGGTCCTGGGTTCAAAACTTACCAGTGAAATACATGGTGCTAGCACATTTTATTCTAGCAACTTTACAAAATTATACAAGCAATGTTTAAAATGTGTCCCTGATTTTTGACCTTTTGCACCCCCCCCCAAAAAAAAATTAAATTGAAAATAAGTGTGAGATGTTATGCAAGATGCCTATGGCTTACACTACTGTCATTCTATTTATAGTGTGGGTGTGGAAGTAGACTTTTATGATGGAAATGTTCTGAATTGGGCAGTTCTGTCATTATTGGTTCATGTGTTGTGTTTCATTGCCTACAGTACAGTCTACTGGAAATATGTTCAAACAATAAATTTAAAATGTGCTGTCTAACAAGTGTGTTGTATTATATAAGGAATATAAGTTAATAAAGTCAGGAAGGTGTTTCAAAGAAAAGATTACATGTATGTTTCTTGTTCTGTGTGCAAGGGGCCAATGATTTGAAAACAGTCCAAAGGTAATCTTTACCCACCACTGGCCATATGCATTTTCTTTGGATGTGGTGTGGGTTTCATTGCTGTTTCAATGAATGTGAGTTTCAAGGGCAGAGAAGTTTTAATGCCAAGCCTTTTTTCATTGTGAGACAGTATTGCTTTGTTTACCAGATGTCTATTAGTGTTTCTGCATTGTTGTGCTGTAAAATGTAAAAATAAAATCAAAATAGACATTGTAGAAGTAAAGCAGTATGTATACATCAGTGTTTATAGTGAATCGGTCGAAATAGCCAGGTAATGGGACATTGGAATGGCTGCAGGGGGACTCTGGTGCCATATTTTGGTGGTCTGTTCTTCAGTTTGCATTTGAAAGTTGGTATCCCAGAATTCCATTGGAGTGGGTGGGATTACATAATTGTGTATGCAAATTAGATGTTAATCAGCGTACAGATTTGTAACTATTTTTCATGGGCCTTGTCCAGATTTTTGATGTTTCCAGGTTGAGAGGTATGCTCATGCCAGGCAGTGAAAGGAGAAAGGGAAGGAAATCTATGGTCAAATTAAAATAAGGGGCAGGCAACTAGAAAGACAGTGGTGTTTAAGAACTCAATACCAACAAGGAGGGAGGGTGAGAAAAAAACTCTGTATAACTTACAAGAGACACAGCTGTGGACTCTTCTCAAGTTTTAATATGCAATTAAAAGCAGAATACAAGTAAAACACAGTGTAAAGAAAACAAATCACAGCATACAAAATAGAATGTACCTAACCAAGCATATCCAACAACTGGAACATCCACAGAGGTTCCTCACTAAAAGAATACAGGACATAAGTAATATGTCCTATGCAGACTGCCTCAAGGTCCTTTCCCCTGTATTCTGTCCCCTACAGGCTTTTGAGGGGAGATCTATGCCTGGCATACATGGCAACATCAGACCCCACTCTGATGGACCTCCTGCATACCCACAAAACAAACAGCACCGGAATTACCTGTTTTAAAGACTTAAACCTTGCCTGTGATATAAATAGGACCTGTTGGAGAGATAGGTATGTATCTCAGAGACTACCCTGTCTATAGTACAGGCTCCACATCCATGTAAAGCAGAGTTCCTCCTTAATCCAATTCAAGTGCAACTTGGACAATTGGATGGGAAACCAGAAATTCATCACTGATTTGGCACCTATGTCTCTGATGCAAACAGGTAACCTGTAAATAGTTCATCTCCGAGGCCCATGCTTATACTTATCAAGGGTATCAGAACCTGTCAGAGATTTGGGATGCATGGCTAGGCTTAAAAAGGCTCTTGTGGTCATTAGCCTAATAAACACCTATGAACCTATGAGCCTAGGAAAAAGGCAATAAATTAATACAAAGTACAAGAAATCAAAAGAAAACTAACCTTTCCCTCACAGTAAGCTGTGGCAGAGTCTGTATGAGCTTTTTCCAGTAAGTTTCTAGAAAGACTGACATTTAATAATAATAGTAAAACTGAAATGTTAGTGTTAAATCAATTACTGGATAGCAAGTTTAAAGATAAAGATAAATATAATTGGAAAAAAAAGAACTAAAATATTTAGGAATAAAAATCTATCAAGATGTGATTAAGATTATTTATAATAATTTTGAAAAAATAATTGAAGAAGTGCTACTTCTTATTAAAAAGGGATTTTTTTTTTACTTTTGAAGATAGGTTAATACTTATTAAAATGATTACATTACCCAAGATGATATATGTATATATGTATATATATATATATATATATATATATATATATATATATATATTGCATTTAATAGCTTTAATACCAGACAAAAAACTTTTAAAGAAAATGGAAAAAAATGTTAACTTCATTCGTATAGTATCCCAAAAAGTGGCCAATAATTGCTTATAGAAATCATATAAGACTATGGGAGTTTGGTGATATTAGCTTCCTAGATGCAGAATTGTATTCTATTGCTATGAATTTTAATTCTATTATATGCTGGAGACTCAATTTACACTAGTCAATGGAAAACCATTCCGGAGCAGATTATATTAACCTCTTATAAGTTTATCAAGTATGATAAATTAGAAATATGTAGCAGTCATTTCACCTGGTTAATAAAATTTACATTAGAAGGAAATTCATTTCAATCTTTAGACTATGCAGATATGAAATCAGTTTTTAAAACAGTTAAGAAATATATTTCCAAAACTCCATTAATATCAAAATGGAAATTGTTGTGCTTTCCCATTGCACACACCTTCAGATTTAAGGAAACTCAGAACCATGTTAAAATGAATTTACTGAAAAGGAATGGATTAGTATTTTTGTCTGATTGCTTTGAAAAGAGAAAAGCTAAGTTGCCAGAATATTTAATGAAAGATTATTGGTTGGATGCATCTGTTAACCAGTTAATATTATCCATCAGTAAGAAATTAAATTAATTTGTAGATAATATAAATGAAGAGCAACATATTCCCACATTATATGAATATATTAATGCTATAATCAAATGTAAATTGACCTACAAAAGGAGCTTGTCCAAGTTACATAAGTTAATTATAAATAATAATACAAATGTTGATACAAAATTCTGGAACTTTTTAAATAGCGGTGGACTGAGTGACTCAATAGATGGTAATAATAATACTTTGTTACTGAAATCAATTAGCTAAACTTCTTCAAGTTTATACTGGAAAGCTTTATGTGAAAATATATACACAGGATGTCTGTTTCTCCCTATAAAATCTAAGTTTAGTAAAATGGCTTTTTCAGTTTGTTGGAGATGTAGTTAAGATGTAAAAGCTGATTGGACAACTATGTTTATTGATTGTGAAAACTTAAATGTATATTGAGAAGATATAAGCATGTTTTAAGGGGTGGTGGTCTCATAATTGTTCTTTAATTAGACTAATATTAGTAATGAATATTACATTTCCTGTAGCTGTAAATGCCAAACAACAAAAAATTGGATTTTTTTTGGTGGGTGCTAGAAAAGTTATTACAAAAAATTGGAAATTGACCTCAGTTTATGTTCAAAGAATTTTTTAAGTTTAATGTCAACACTATGTAAAATTGAAAAAGAAGTGATCAGAATAAGATCTATAAATCATACTAAGTCTTTTAGAGGTTGAGATAGCCTTGACATGTTGCTACTGAAATATCAAGACTCTTAATGTGTTAATTGTATAAGATTACCTTGATGATTCAATGTATTCCTAAATTTGTATAACAATATGTGAAGTTCAATTCTTCCTTTCTGTGTATATGTTATAAATATATTAAATTAATAACATTTTCTTAAAAAAAGATTCTGGAATATGTGTGTGTGTGTGTGTGTGTGTGTGTGTGTGTGTGTGTGTGTGTATATATATATATATATATATATATATATATATATATATATATATATATATATATATATGTATATATATTTTTTATGTTTGTTTTTGTTTACTGGAAAAGTCTGACTGGACACAGGTCCATTTTCAGTGGAAGCCCAGGAAGAAAAGCTCCAGATTACATACATACATCAAACAGAAAGAAACAAACAAAAGCAAAATCCATGAATATCAAGCAGTACATCGTAAGCAGCTCCAGATAACATATATCAATCAAGAAGAAACACAGAACTCATAATAGCATGCAGTACATAGTAAAAACAATATACATTCATTGGCGGGATTACTACAGAAATTACACATTGAAAACAAGTCACTCATATCAGTACTTTAAATGGGATTAATACAGACTTTACTTATTGTAACAGGGTCAGATGTTGAAGGTAGTCAAATTGTTACTAAGTAAAAAAAGATGAAGGAACATAACAACATAGCACTTACCAGACAACCAAATTACTGAGCACCATGAATGTGAAAACAGAAGATAATTCCACTAACAGATTTGTTTGTTTTTCAATTGAATTCTACAGGTTATAAGTCACATTAAAGGTGGGAAAAGTTTTGAAATGATTTATTGTGGGCCTGGCATTTTAACAGGGGTGTGCAAACTTTTTATATCCACTGTAACTGTATAGATATATATATATATATATATATATATATATATATATATATATATATATATATATATATACACACACACACACACACATATATATATATATATATATATATATACACACACACACACACATATATATATATATATATATATATATATATATATACACATATATATATATATATATATATATATATATATATATATGTGTGTGTGTGTGTGTGTGTGTATGGGAACCTATCAGTTCCCTGAAAGAACACTTACCCGAAGACCAGATCACAGAGACCACATCACCGACAGAGCAGATCTCTAACAATGGTCAGTATAAGTAGTGCAGAATGGGATGTATTCCCGTTTCTGCAATGTGGTGCAATCTCAAAGTTGATATATTTAAGTAGGGGGGTGTGGGGGCACAGCCCCCCACAGGGGGGGTGCAGGGGAGCTTGCCCCCCTGCTGTGTACATGTTTCTTTTTGTTTTTTTATTTTATTGCGGAAACGGGAATAAATTCCATTCCGCAGTAGTTATATATAAATGCACTTAATGATTATCATGCTTGCTGCTGGAAGGACATTCTTCTTAGTATACCATGGCATGAAGGAGCTATATAAACATATATGGCAGAGGCAAACTTCTCATATGAATTCCCTTACTCCAGTGGTAAACTCATAATGCTTAGAAATTTAACCAGCTCCCAATATATGCTTAGGCTGAGGGGGAGAGAAATGTTTCCTATCATTGAGGGATTTTTTGGGATGGCAAAGTTAAGAAAATGTTGAGTTCCTTTATAAAAAACAAAAGTTCTACTGTACTGGTAACAATTCTTAGAAGGTACTAGAATAAAAGGATGGCAGGAAATTAAACAGTGTTTTGTCATGGATGTGATGAAGAAGAAGTTTATAATAATATGATCCATAAATTACAGACATTTGAAATATTTACAGTGCAGAAAGTGGATAGGTAAGCATTTTTGAGGCTTATTATAGAAGTAAGAGACCCTAATCTAGTGCTGTAGCATATAGTTAGTAAGATATACAAAATATTTTCAGAGGATAGATTAAATGAAATAGATCACCTTAGGAGGGTTTGGGAGAGAGACCTTGGTCTCATAATTGCCCTAAATATCTAGAGTAGAATATTTTATGTTGCAGATATAGGTTCCTAGGCATTTACTAGGCTAATTACCACAGGGGCCTTTTTAAGACTAGCCACGCATCCCGAATCTCTAACATGTTCTGGTACCCTTGATAAGTTTAAGCAGGGGCTTGCAAAACAAAACATTTACAAGCAGGGTCTTGGGAGATGAACCATTTACAGGCTGCCTATGTCCATTAGAGACATAGGTGCCAAACCAGGGATGACATTTCTGTTCCCCATCCAATTGTCCAAATTACACTTAAAATGGATTAGGGAGGAACTTTGCTTCACATGGATGGGGAACCTCTTCCAGAGACATTGTAGTCGCTAGGATACATACCTGTCTCTCCAGCAGGCCCTATTTATATCACAGGCAAGGTTTAAGTCTTTAGAATGGGTAATTCTGGTGCTGTTTGTTTTGCAGATATGCAGGAGATCCATCAGAGTGGGTTCTGACAATGCCTTGTATGTCAGGCATAGAACTCCCCTCAACAGCCTGCAGGAGACAGAATACAGGGATAGGGTCTTGAGGAGGTCTACGGAATTGGAATCTATTTCAAACTGATAAGTACACGTTTTGCAACTTAATTTGCACTGTGCTGTATTTATACACTTGCCTATTATTTATAGTGGTGCTGTATTGCTTCTCCTACCCACCCTCCCTGTTCTTGTCTTGGTGTTAATCTTTGTGGCTTTGAAACTGTCCGCCCCTCTTGTAAATTTGTATTTGGATACTCAACTGAGTGCAGTGAGATCATATTCTGATTTCAGGCACTCCTACTGTGTACAAAGAGAGCATTTGTGAAGGACAACCCCTGTAGCCTCTTAGTCCTGCTGTGTTCCTTCCCCCCCAAAAAAAAAAAAAAAAAATATATATATATATATATATATATATATATATATATATATATATATATATACAGCTGCTCTTACTGTAACTATCTTAGTTGCTGTTCTGCGTGCTATCTGCTCAGTTGTCTGCACTTATTACTGCTTGTTGGTGGCCTTCTAATTTAATGCCTTTTGCACTTGTTTTTTAGTCATTTGTTAATTTAATTGCATTTAATTAAACTGTATTTGCTGTAATATTGATACACGTGTGCTAGCCTGCACTGAATTTGAATTGTATTTACTGCTGTTTTACCTACTTTTCTGTAAAAAAAAATAAAATTCCTAGCTTGTTTCCTGCCTTTCCTGTAACTTGTCTAGTCCAGATACAGACTTGCTGTATCCAGGACTGTTTGTAAGCTCCTGAGCCCCCCCAAGCATTTCTGTGTTGGAGGGAAGCCTTCTAGCTTATCAGTGGGAGTGGTAAGCACTAGGTAGCCTATCTACCACAGGAGGAGAGGTTTCTGACCTATAAATTATAGTTTATTGGCCGTTTGGGAAACTCTTCCATCTCTTTCAACCTTCTGATTCAAAAGCCTATGTTTGTGCTTGTTTCCTGCCTTTCCTGTTACTTGTCTAGTCCAGGTACAGATTTACTGTATCCGGGACTCTTTGTAAGCTTCTGATTCCCGCCCCCCCCCCCCCAAGCCTTTCTGTGTTGGAGGGAAGCCTTCTAGCTTATCAGTGGGAGTAGTACGTACTAGGTAGCCTGTCTACCACAAGAGAAGTGGTTCTTCACTCAGGAATTGTAGTTTATTGATCATTCGGGAAGTTGTCCATCTCTTTCAGCTTTCTGGTTTAAAAGACCACATCTGCACTTGTTTCCCATCTTTCCTGTAACTAACCTACTGGAAAGCACAAGAAAGCCTTAAACTGATACAAGCCTTCTAACTTAAAAGAGAGACTTTGGAGTGATTGAGTATCAGTTTTCTGTATTTTCTTGCTGTATTTAACTGTTTTCCTCCTAAATGCTGATTTTTCCAGTACTTATTGTGATTTAAAAGCTTGTTTTTTTTTTAAATATTGTACTTATTTGACTGCCTGCACTTTTAAAAAGTTTTTTGTTTAAATAAATTGTTTAACTATTGTAGGCTACACACTAAAGTGGAATAGCCTTTTCTGATTGCTTGTAGTCATTTAAAGTTGTTTTAAGTGTACTTTTTACTGTTTTTGCCTTATCTTTTCAAAAAAAAAAATTCTTGTTTCCTGCCTTTCTAAGCTAGTATACTCCAGTTTTCAGGCTAGTGCTGAATTCAGGGCTGTGTTACAAGTTTCTGAGTTGCCCACACCTTACTTGGATAGAAGGAAGTTTCTCTGTTCACCTGTGAGAGAGGGGAACTTTAAGCAGCCATCTGTCTCTGGAGGAGTGGTTCCAGCCCAGAAGTTAGTAGTTTAAAAACCGTGTTTGCACGGTTTTGTGTTCCGGGCAGCACCAGTTAGCTAGGGTTAAATTATTCCCGGCTCCACTAAGTCTCCTCTTCAGTTTTTCACTTGAAACTAGTCTAACTCTCAACCTAAGCACTCAAAAAGCATCCTATAGTCCAGCACTTGCTCAGACCTTAATAGCAAGCACTAATATACCCCGACACTTGACTGACCAGCAGGGCAAGGCTCTTTATCCACCCCTCACCAACCAAGCGACTAAGCAGCTCACCCTACTATTCAGGCATGACCAAAGGGCAACTTCAGGTGTACTCTCCAGTCCAGCTGGTGAATCTGGGTATCCTGAGGCAATGTTACAACTGCCTTATGTACACAGACAGCCCTCACCTCCTACCACAAAACACTAACATATGCGAGAGATTCAATTATACAGCCAAACTGGAAGATAAGTTCTCTCCACCCAAGACTGGAACAGACAGTCATGAGGAGAAGGTTAACACTTGCACCAAACCTCCAGCCTCACATAGACCTATTAAACCAGCACTGGCAAAAAATACACATAAATACACAAAATCATACTCGAAGGCTCTAAATAAAAACCTGAAAAAGTATCAGAGAGCTCCAAAGCAGACACCCACAAAACCTGCACCTCCCATCACAAACCAGACAACACATAAAACACAAAATCAATGTGCCGCACAATCACAGCACTTAAGGCGAAATAACATACCTAACACACTAGTAATAGGTGACTCAATAGTCAGGCACACTGATGCCCCCCTCACTAGGCTGGACAAGGAGAATGTTACTGTTAGCTGCCTATCGGGAGCCAGAATCCGCCACATAACACAAGCACTCAGGTCACTCCAGAACAAGTACAAATATGACTTTGTCATTGTTCATGTTGGTGTGAATAACCTGAGATGTACCTCCCTGGACTACATGAAAAGAGACATGGAAGAGCTCTCTGATCATGTAGCCCAGGTGGGTATGACCCTGACCCTGAGTAGCATCCTGCCCTCACCAAGTATGATACCTCAGTATAAAGAAAAAATTATCAATTTCAACAATTGGCTAAGCTTCTGGTGTCATTCAAAGGGGGTCCAGTGTCTGTCAGCCTGGGATGACATGCTCGACAAGCCACATTGCTTCACAAGAGACAGCTTGCACCTGTCACCTCTTGGCTTTCGAATACTGGCCAAGGCTCTTGCTGCCCCCATAGTGCCTTTTTTAGGCAAGGCTCAAAATTCAAACCCACCACCGTAAACAGCACAAGTAAAAAAAATGAGGGTTATGCTACTCAACGCCAAGAGTTTAAATCTCAAAATGAATGTGCTCGAAGCACTCCTAAGTATGGAGAACGTCGACATCTGTGCAGTAACTGAAACCTGGTTCAAGGCTCCAGAGAGCACTCCAGCACTACTGGGCTACAAATCATACCACACATTTCGGCCACAGAACCGAAACACAAAGGAGGGGATGTATCCATATTCATCAAGGATACTCACACCTCCAGGTTAGTGGCGCAGCATGATACCTCTGTGATCATCCATGTGCAACTAACATCGGGCAAATCTGCAGTGCAAATTGTGGCCTGCTGCAGATCACTCTCCATGACCCAGGACCACCACTCCGCCTTTCTGGAGACACTGGAAAACATGAAGGTCCTACTGAACACCCTGATATTGGGTGATTTCAATTACCTACCATTAACTGGGAAAGCTACTTGAGTACAAATTCCCAGGCTCAGCGCTTCCTGGAATTTATCAACTCAAATGCCCTGGATCAGCTGGTAAACTCCCCTACCAGAGGCCACAACATATTGGACCTGGTCATCACCAACATGGGTGACAGGTGTTCCGTACCGGAGGTCAACCCGTCACTGATTAGATCAGACCATAAACTAATCACCCTGGATGTCCACACCCCACCAACACCCCCAACCAAGGAAACCACAGTGAAAAACTTTTCTAAAGCAAACTTCACCTTACTTAAGGCAGAGGTGGTAGGTTTCACAGCCCCCACGCTAAAGGATAACACTGCCCAAGATGCAGAATCCTTTACAATTGCACTCTATGAGCACCTACAAGGATGCATGGATCGTGCCATCCCTAGCAAGACCAAGACTCACTCCCCTAAAAGAAGGAAACCAGTCTGGTGGACCCCTGCCATAAATAGGTTATACAACAGAAGGAGGAAACTAGTTCAGAAAAAAAGCAAATTCCATGAAGGAAAGACATCCCTGATCAGTATCAGTAAGAAACTAAGGTCCCTCATAAAATCATCCAAGGCTAACTTTGAAAGAAAAATAGCCAAGGATTCGAAACATAACCACAAAGCCTTCTTTAGCTATGTCACGAATCTAAGTGGCAACTCGCAGATATGCTCTGAGCTAGTGCAAAATAGCATAGGATATACTGAACCTACTGATATTGCCAACACCCTGGCAGATAGATTCAGTGCAAACTTCACCTTCCTCTCACCTTCAAAAGGGCCCACAACAATACCGGAAAAGTGTAGTGTCCCAAAAATCACAGAAGCACAGGTGAAAACAGCCATTTCAAAAGCCAAAAACACAGCATCAAAGGGGCCAGATGGTGTCCTAGGCTGCGTCTTGCACGAACTACAGAATGAACTAACCCCCCCACCTAAACACACTGTTCAACCTCAGCCTCTCCACAGGCTACGTGCCCATAGAGTGGCGCACAGCAACAGTTATTCCACTCCACAAAGGAGGGGCCACAACTGACCCTGGTAACTATCAACCCATAAGCCTGACTAGCCTGGTCTGCAAGGCTATGGAGTGCATCATCATGGAACTCATTAACAAAGACATTGGGAACCTCCAAACACTTGACCCGACCCAGTTCGGCTTTGTTAAGGGCAGATCATGCCTACTAAACCTGGTTGACCTCTTTGAGACAGTCACCAAGGCCATAGATGAGGGAAAGGTGGTTCACACAGCCTACTTTGATCTCACCAAGGCGTTCGACACCATTGCTCACTTGGGTATTATAGAAAAGCTCACCAGTCTGAACATAAACCCCTACATCACAAGATGGGTTGCCAACTGGCTTACAGACAGAACTCACACGGTAAGACTAGCAGGCTCCAGATCTGACTCTAAACCAGTCAGAAGTGGTGTCCCGCAAGGCTCGGTTCTAGGACCCCTACTGTTCGGCATATATTTCTCAGAAGTACAGGCAAACACAGGAGGACTATGGCTAACCAAGTTTGCCGATGACTGCAAACAGGGAGCCATAATTGACTCTCCGGCTGACACGGACATCCTTCAAAAAGGCCTTACTGAGACAGACACCTGATGTCAAAGTCGTGGCCTCAAGCTAAATGCCAAAAAATGCATAGTCATCCCATTTGGGAAAAACAAAACACCCATGAATTACCACATAGGAGGTGGCCCCCTTAATACAGAAGAAGTAATAAGAGATATGGGGACCCAGGTAGATAGTTATCTCTACTTTGACAATCATATTGCCATAGTAGTTAGGAAATCCTTCTATGTGGCCCATCTAATTACTAAGGGGTTCGCATCTAGAAATAAAGAGGTTATAGTGCCCCTCATCTCATCACTCATCAGACCCATCATAGAGTACAATTCCCCATTTGGGATGTACCTCACAAGACATTACCAACAGCTGGAAAGACCACAAAAGCACCTCACCAAGAGGATTACTGGTCTCAAACATATGTCTTATGCAGCCTGACTGAAAAAACTCCGGCTGTACTCAGTGGCATATCGCTTACTCAGAGGTGATCTCTGCCTGACTTACAAAGCCATGTCCAACTCAGAATTGATGGACATGCTCCACCTAAAGAAATCCAAGTCACTGTGAGCCACGCGCTCTAGTGAGCTAAACCTCACTACAACAATAAATAGAACATGCTGGGGGGATAGATTCCTGTCACAGAGACTCTCCATGCTTTGGAACAAAATTTCTAACTACATTAGGCAGAGCCCCTCATTAACACTCTTCAAGAGAAGCATTGACGAGTGGATGGATAACAGAAAATACGCCCTTGGGATGACTTCATTGGCTCTGCTTGACAGAGGCTCAGTTAATTAATCAATGGGGCGGCGAAAGCCGACACACTCTGGCTAGGCTTAAAAATGCCCTCGGGCAGATAGCCTAGTATCTACCTATGAACCTATGTTACTTACTCCATGTATTCTTTTAGTAAGGAACCTCTGTGGACATTCCAATTGTTGGATATGCCTGGTTAGGTAAATACCAAAGGGGACATTGTACTCAATGAGAGGTCTGATGAATGCCAAATACAGTGGAACAATGACTTCCTTGGACCTAGATGCCATACCTTTGTTTATAAGTTGCGCAGCATAGAATGATTTCCTCACTACTGTAGACAAATGATGGTCAAAGGCTAGATCACTGCCTATGTTTGTCCCTAAGTTCCTGAGTACCTTTTCAACTCTTAGAGGTGTGTTGTCAATATGATAGTTACTTGGGGTGGATATGCCATTACATCAAGAAAATATAGATTTTTTTTGGTTGGCAATGTCTCCAATATTTTTACATTCCTTCAGAATTTAAGAAGATATTCCCCACATTAAATTTAGTTTGCTGGAGATGTTTAGGACAAGATTTAGGAGACTGGAGTCATATTTTTGCAACAGGTCCCAAGCTGATATATTTTATTCAAGAAATTCAATTAGATATGTTTTCACCAGGAAGATAAAAATAGATTTACCTTTTCAGTTACTAAAATATTTTGACTATTCTAGCTGGCCTAAGTATAGATAGACCTAATTAGAGTATTCTAACATATGTGACAAGAAAATGGAAGAGACTGTCTTTCCCCTTGGTAGAGAAGTTGATTATACTAATGCACAAGCTGTGTAGGCTTGAAAAGCAAACTAAAGATAGAAAAGCAATGAAAAAATGATCTCTTTGCATCACATGTTTTGGTCAAATTATTTAATTGAAAGAGGAACTGGGCCATAAGTAGAATAAGGGCAGACAGAAATAATTAAGTCTGATTTTGGAATATAAGAACTTGAACAGTCAGGTGGAATCTAAACACAGGTAGATTATCTAATTTATCGAGCACAGCAATGATACAGTATTCTGATCAATGTAACAGAACTACATATTATTTAACAAAAATAAAATAAAGTGATTTTACATAGTATATAATAAAGAATTGTATATATATATATATATATATATATATATATATATATATATATATATATACATATATATATATATATATATATATATATGTATAAGCAGACATATACATATGTAGATTTACCTTTTCAGTTACTAAAGTATTTTGACTATTCTAGCTGGCCTAAGTAGAGTGCCTCTGATGCTTTGTTGTTCATATGTATACTCCATATACATATGTATATATATATATATATATATATATATATATATATATATATATATATATATATATATATATATATATATATATATATATACACACATATATATATATATATGTGTGTGTGTGTGTGTGTGTTTAAAATTTCTCTCAAAAGTAAATAATGGTTTACAGTTCATAGTCCTTCTGCTCATAAATTCTGAGGTAAAAGTAACTGATATTGTCTCACTCTCTAGCCTGTGTATCTCCCAAATAATTTCCCTCTCTCACCTGACCTGTGTACCTCTCCTTATTGCTCCCATTCTCTGTCAGAGGTGCTCATCTCACCACTCCCCAACCTTCCCTTTATAAGAAGGGTACATGCCTACTCCACTAAAGGCAGGTGTGACTCTTCATCCCATACTGCCCTAAAGAGGCAGCTCCATATACATCGCACACTATACTACATAACTTCTAGCTCAGACCTGTGGAGATGAGCATCATTGAACAACCAGATCACACCTCACAACTTCCTTTAAATATGGCTGTTATTTAACTGGTGGCAATATCTGGGAATATGTCCCAACCAGGAGTAGGAATAGCATTATGATCAGTTAACACTATGCACATTTCTCAGTGGCATGAACTTCCCTCCTAGGTTATCAGTTCGGTTAGATGAAAGGCACTTCATATTTCCTCAGTACAGTGAGAAACTTTGACTTACTGAATTATTTTTTTTTTTGAGCTTCAGTTTCTCTAAGATGTTGTAATTTCCTTTCATTACACAGTTGTCATAATGGTTAACGTCTTTGCTTGCCATGCACAAGGTATAAGGTTTAATCCAGACCACCAGTCAATGCCTGTATAAATTTTGCATATTCTCCCTGTATCTCTTTGGGGTTCCTCTCAGCAACACACCAAGTGTTTCCACTTCAGACCCATCCAAGAATGGGGCTGTGGTCAGCAGCGTAGACTCTAGATAGTGCAAATGTGTCAGTTTTAGCCACTTTACGGTTTAAAAATTGGCTCTAGGTGATTTGGTCACATTGTCTAATGTTGCCAAAAATTGGCATGGATATCTGCTAGTGATAAATAGGTTGAGGACCCCGGCCTACTTGGACCTATGCTAGGGACCCATCCTAACTGTGGGAATGGTCTGTGTGACCCTATTGGACAGTGTGTGCCTGCCATAAAACTCAGCAGTCGTGGGTGAATATGCTACTGTCTGCCTGCTGTCCAGTTGCCCAGCTTGTTTTATCTGGGATAGCTGTGCTGAATGAAAGCTGGATATAAAACTAAACAAGAATTGCTACAGTCAGTATAGATTCACTGACAGGATGAAGGCTGGAAGTGGATGACATGTTAGTAAAAAGGACACTGGACCTCCTTTTTATCCAGGAGACAAGATGGAATGGCAGTGCAGCAAAGCCACTTGGCTTAGGATCCAAAGTCTACTACTCAAGAATAAGGCATGCTAAAAATGATGTGGGCATTATGGTGAGGGAGAGGCTTCAGAAGACAGTGAGGGATATCATCAGAACTAGTAGCAGACTAATGGCAAATCAGACTTCATTGTAGGGATATGGCAGCATTCATAATCTTAGCCTATGCCCCACAACAGGGTTGTGATAGCAAAAAAGAAAAGAGTCAATTCAGGCAGCAGTTGCAGGACCTACTAGATAAAGCAGGACAACTTAAGTAGGAGGTTGATAAAGGTTGATAAGAATACACATTTTGGGACAGAGAATGAAGAAAGACAGGCTATTCTATACCTCTGTCTGCAAATGGCTTGATGGTGGCCCACACATATCTTTCAACAAGAAGAACAGTCACAAAATCACATACAAGAGTGGTCAAAATGCAACTCAGGTAGATGTCGTCCTAATAAGGAGAGGGTACTGGGGGTATAATCAGATATTGCAAATTCATACCCAGGGAAACAGTTGTTCCACAGTATAAATTACCATTTGCCACAATCAGCTGTAAGCAGAGGTTAGAGAAGCTTAGAAAGCCAACAGAGGCATGGGTGAAGACCTGAAAGTTGACTGGAAAGAAAGCAAAAGAGTTCAAGGAAATACTTGGGGCTTTAGCACCTCGGGAAGAAGAGGAAACAGGTGAAGATGACGAAGAATGTCAGTGGCTCTAAACAGCACGTGTGAGGACTAGAGAACAGATATGCGACCATGTCAGATATGGAAATACATACATACATAAGGAAAGCTGGTGGTGGAATGTGGAAGTATAGGAAGTCATCAAAAGAAAGGAGGAGTGCTGGAAAAAGTGGGAGGTAGAAAACATGGACTAGGATAAGAAGGAAAAGTGGTAGGATAAAGACGATGCAGTAGCAGTTACAATAGTGAACAACAAAGCATCAGAGGCACTCTACCAGCGTCTGAAAAGTGACTCAGTAGATGGCACAAGGAAACTCTATAAGGTTGCAAGGCAAAGACAGAAAGATAAGCGATTCATCAGACACCCGTCGTAAGGGATGCAAGCAACAACCTGCTCACCAGTCCACAGAACATGAAAAGCAGATGGGAAAGAGCACTTCCATCAGCTACTGAATAAAGAAAACCCCATAGAAGATGTGCTTCCAAGATGGAGAAGAAGAGGAGCCAACCCTAGAAGAAGTGAGAATAGCACTAAGGAGAATGCAGTCAGGGAAAGCAGCAGGCTCAGATGAGGTCATAGCAAATATGGTACAGATGTTGGGTGAGTTAAAGGAGAAATGACTCATTTCCTAACTTACTTTCTAGTAGTCTGAGTATTCATTTATCAGTTACCCTGTCCAGCACTTTCATGCAATATGACAGGAGTCTTGACACCTCTATAGTGCACGCAGTTGTGAATGTCCCCTTTGTTCTTATATACTAAAATATGCTTATTCTCAACTAATCGTGAATATGTCTCTCTCTTCGTGTGGCAATGAGTATTCTCAGGAGCCATTTCTCCCCACTGCACCAATCACCTTAAACTCATCTGCAATGACTTTATCCGCGTCTGCTATTTTCCCTTTCTTCATCTTCCTTAGTGAATCGTGTACTTTTTCTAAAGTTAGTACTGCTTCCTCTTTCATTATAGGTAGTGCATGTGGCAGTAAAACTTCTGTAGTGTTTTCGTCATTCAGAAGCTTCTTGAAATACGTCCTTCTGTCCTTGATGCCCTCTGAATTGCTGAGAATATTATTGCTAGCATTCCTTATGAATGGCATTATTTATTTTCTTTATCTCTTTGTTGTTGCCCTGCAGCCTGATGGAGTTTCTTTGAGGCATCTGCCAAGTCACTTTCCTGAAGCTGGTAGAGTTTCTCTAATGCCTTGTTCTTTGCCATTATAACTGCACTCTTAGCCTATTTGTTAGTGAACAAGTCATAACCAGCCTTAAGTATAGGACAACTATGGGGCTGCCTAAGGCGCCTGTCTAGCAGGGGCACTTTTCCAGTATTTATTTGTTTATTTTTTTGTAGTAAAGAAATGGTTTCTTTAAAATATTTGAATGAATATAGGAAAAACTGAAGAGTAAAGCAAACTGTGAGAAAAAGGAATAAAAAAGTAATCTGGATACTATAGGTAGACCAGGATGGGGGCACCGGGCGGTGTGGGGTGTGTTGTGGAGCCCTTTTGCCAAGGGCACCAGTTGACCAAAGGTCGGCCCTGCAACAAAAATTCCCTTTGCCTAATCCAACTTTTCTATCTCCCACTTCTTTCTGCATTCATTTCTTTTGACAACTTACTGGACTTCTGCATTCCACCCTCAGCTTTCTCTACGTACCTTATTTCCATAGTTGGCTTGACCACATATCTGTTCAGTCATCTTCATGCACTGCCATTCTTCTTTGACTCCATCTATTTTCTCTTCTTCCTCAGGTGCTAGACTCCTTGGTATTTCCTTTATCTCTTGTGCTTTCACTCCAGTCAACTTCCAGATCTATAACCTAGTCTCTGTTGATCTTAAAACCTTCTCTGCTACTGCTTGCAGCTGATTGTCAACATTACTGTTTTATGCTGGGGACTGACTGTGTCACCAGAGATGAATCTGATGACTTTGCAGTCTCTTATTTGATCCCAGTGCCATTTTATTACTAGGTGAGCTTGTGTCCGTCTGTCTTAGTGAACCATGGGTTGGCCACCATTAAGCTGTTTGCCAGACTAAAGTCTAGAATAACTTCACCTATTTTATTCCTTTTGCCCAACCATGTGGATCAAGGCAATCCCCATATTCTGCTTTGTCTACCCTGATATGAGCATTCAGGTCCCCCATTAACAAGACTATCTTATTTTGTATATATTATGTTTTATTTAATCTATCATATTTTGCATATCTTTCTATATTTGTATAATATTTGAATACATCCATCTATCCACAACCCTTTTTTCCTATTTTTGCACATGGGGTCAGGGTGTATTCACATGAAACTGTAACACAGATAGTTTAATGGATCCACATTTTTGGGGCTCTTAAGTTATACCTGAAATAAAGAAATTAAAAATAAAATGATTTTGATTTTAGAAAATTAAGTAGCTGGGTAGAAAAATGGGCCCCATGGTTAATTTTTTGCCTTATCTTCCTAGGGTCTAAGGTTCCATTCTGATTTCTGATTGCTCCCTGTGTGCCTGTGTGAGGTTTGCTTGTTCTCCTTGGGTCTTCAGAGGAGTACACTAGCTAACTAGTTTTTGGAAAAAAAAAAAAAAAGCTGAATGACTAGTTTCAAACTGTCCATCTAAATACTGCATTACCCAAACATTCTGTAACAGCATAGTTGGACAGGCTGTGGAATAACCCTGCTCAATCATTTTTTTTTTGTAGTAAATTGCTCAAGAGGAGCCCCTGTTTCATTTCTTTATGATATTCTCCCCACCTCCCATATCACAGAATCAATTCAGTGCTGTGTACTGCTGTATTTTTTCTCAGGACTGTTTCTGAAAAAAAGGACATTGGTGTTTCTAAATATTTTAGAGGCCACGTAAGGGACTAACTGGTCTTTTACTGTGCTGGCTGAAACTGAGGGAATGGTGTTTATTCAATTAAGTCCATAATCTTCAATGTGCAGTCATATGATCATTCAAGATTTAGCATAGAAAATCTCATTAGCCATTGTGATTAACAGAAGCTGTTTAGCTCCCATTCTTTTTCCCAGGCATCACCTTGCCAACTATTCTTGTCATTATAACTACAAATATTATCTTAGCCAATCAATGCCCACAGTCATCAACCTGCAAACACCCTGTTTATGTACAGGGATTTTAGTTGAAATGGACTGCTCCATTTAAAAAGTGAGGAAGGAGAAGAGCTAAGAATTTAAACCTTAGGAAAACATGAGAACATTTCAGTTAAAACAAAAGCACCTCAGTTGATTTATAACATGTTTGTACTGAGGGGAGTATTTCATATTAAATAAGATTATGTTGCCATGGCTCAGAAATCCTGTTTCACAACCATCACTAGTGTGTAACTGCTTATAAACATCTCCATGCAGCAATACACATTAATGTAGAGAATACAGCAGCATGGCATCCCAGAAATATCTTACAGAGCTTGATTGTCCCTCACGTAATGTTAAGAATACAGAATTGAGTAGTTTACTTTATAACTTTCGGTGGAATTTTATTTTAGGTTTAGAAGCCAGTAGATGGAACTACATATAAAAACAAATGGGTAGTGTGCATCCTCTAGTGGCCAAAATGTTTATTTACACTTTCAGGGACTGTTGCATAAGAATATTACAACAAAATGGCGTGTCATCAACACAGAAGGCTCTGTGAAATGTCTGTTCTTTATGCTTAAAGTTTAGGGCTTGAGGCTTCAGTCCATTTTGTGAACGTCTGAATTTAACGAACAACGCAAAACCATTTCAAAACAAGAGAGACAATTTTAGCAGTTTCAACATACAGAATCTGTTCTAAACTACAAGAACATAATTCAGGCATCTGTGTGCGTGTGTGTGTGTGTGTGTGTGTGTGTGTGTGTGTGTGTGTGTGTGTGTGTGTGTGTGTGTGTGTGTGTATAAATAGATTGTTCTGTGACCTTACAAATTTAGCATATTACGCATAACCATAAAGCTGCCTCTCCTAAAATTCTGACATATAAACCTTGCATCTTTCAAGAACTATTGCATCCATAACACTGGAATGATTTCCAGATCATGAGTCCTGCAAGTTTTAAGGTTCCTTTGGAAAATGCACAGTTTATGTTGGTACTTCAATGTGTCTTTGCAGTACAGCAATAAATCACACACACACACACACACACACACACACACACACACACACACACACACACACACACACACACACACACACACATCTCTTCTTGCTGTTGCATCACAACTCTGTGGAAAATAAAATTATCAGATTCAAAAATGTTGACATCATAGTTTATGAGTTTCCAGTGTCATTGAGGTAACAAGGTAAAAAATGAAATAATAGAAAGTGCTTCTACTCCAATCAAAACCAATTCTTTTCAACTTTACAAATGTTTCAGGTTTCTGGCACAGAAGCAAAATATTCAACAGTAATACTAATTACCTGGGTTCAAAAGCTTTCTTCTTTTCAGAGGTTGGGACTAGTGTGAGGCCTGTGGCCATAGCTTGGTGTGTATACATGCAGCCGGTGGAGGCAAGAAAAACAAAAACATTTCCTACATTTTCACCCCCCCCCCCCATACACACAAGTTAAACAAGCAAAAATACACATACTTTTTGTTGTCATTGATGCTATTCAATGATCTAATTCTGCTATCTAATCACCTTGTACCTGTGTACGAGTCTGCTATCTAATCACCTTGCACCTGTGTACATGATTCTGCTATCTAATCACCTTGCACCTGTGTACATGATTACGCTATCTAATCACCTTGCACCTGTGTACATGATTCTGCTATCTAATCACCTTGTACCTGTGTACATGATTCTGCTATCTGCCAATCTGGTGGTCCCCTGCCATAAACAAACTCTACAACAGAAGGAAGAAACTGATGCGGAATAAGGTGAAGTCCCAAGACTGGAAAAACTCCCTTATCTGCCTCAACAAAAAGTTGAGATCCCTCATCAAATCCTCTAAAGCTAGGTATGAAAACAGAATTACAGCAGATAGTAAAGACAACCACAAGGCCTTCTATAGTTATGTAAAGAATCTCCACGGCAATACCCAGATTTGCTCTGAGATACTGCACAATGGTACCTCCTATACCGAGCCAACAGATATTGCCAGTATACTGGCCAACAGAGTCAGTGCCAACTTTACCCCCCCCCCCCAAAGGACCAATTACAATACCAGTAGATTGCCAGGCTCCAGTATTACCGCTGCACAGGTTAAAACAGCACTGTCCAAGGCCAAGAATACAATTTCTATGGGATCTAACAATATCCCTGGTCGTGTTCTACATGAACTACTGCGTGAACTGGCACCTCACCTGTGTGCTCTGTTCAATCACAGCCTCACCTCAGGATTTGTCCCTGCCGAATGGCAGACTGCTACAGTTATCCCTCTCCATAAAGGAGGAGTGACTACAGACCCTGGGAACTATCGCTCCATTAGCCTGACGAGCCTGATATGCAAAGCTTTAGAAAGCATCATCATGAACCTAATAAACAAGGATATAGGGAATCTCCAAACTCTGGATCCCACACAGTTGGTTTTGTGAAGGGTAGATCATGCCTGCTCAACTTGGTCAACTTCTTTGAGTCAGTCACCAGAGCTGTGGATGAAAGCAAGGTGGTTCATACCGCCTACCTTTATCTGGCCAAGGCTTTTGATACCATTCCCCACTCAGGAATCATAGAAAAACTCACCAAGCTTGGAATCAACCCCTATATCACTAGGTGGGTTGCAAACTGGCTCACAGATAGAACCCACAGTGTGAAAGTAGCTGACTCCAAGTCAGACTGCCGATTATTCACGAGTGGAGTCCCACAGGGTTCGGTCCTGGGTCCTCTCCTGTTTGGTATCCACTTCTCTGAAGTCCAGGCCAACACAAAGGGACTCTGGCTGACAAAGTTCGTAGACAATTGCAAGTTGGGAGCTATTATTAACTCCCCAAGTAATGTTGACATCCTACAGAATGGCCTGACTGTGACCAACGACTGGTATCAGAACCATGGCCTTAAGCTCAATGCCAAAAAATGTGTTGTCATCATCTCCTTTGGGAAAAACCCGGTTCCCATGAATTACCACATTGATGGTAGTCCACTGAACAAAGAAGACGTTATAAGAGATCTGGGAACACAGGTTGACAGCAACCTCTCTTTTGATCACCACATTGTCACTGTGGTCAGAAAGTCCTTCTATGTGGCACATCTCATTACTAAGGGTTTTGCATCCAGGAAGAAAGAGGTCATTGTCTCCCCCTACTCTTCCCTCATTAGGCCAATCATCGAGTACAATGCCCCATTTGGCATGCACCTCACTAGACACCTGCAACAACTGGAGAGGCCACAAAAGTACCTCACAAAGAGGATCCTAGGCCTTAAACACTTGTCCTATATGGACAGACTTAAAAAACTCCAACTATTCTCTGTCTCATATCGCCTACTTAGAGGCGATCTCTGCTTGACTTACAAAGCCATGTCTAACCCAGCTCTGTTAGAAATGCTACATCTAAAGAAATCCCAATCCCTCCACTCCACACGCTCCAGAGACCTCAACCTCATTACCACAATTAACAGAAGATGCTGGAGGGACAGGTTCATAACCCAAAGACTGCCTATGCTCTGGAACAGACTTCCCATACATGTCAAGCAGAGCACCTCGCTGACCCTCTTCAAGAGAAATCTTGATGAGTGGATGGGAAACAGAAAATTCACCCCGGGGATAACACCAGTGGCTCTACTCGACAGAGGCACTGGGAACTAAGGTCGGGTGGCACTCTGCCAGGGTAATCCTATGGCTAGGCTTGTAAAGGCCCCAGTGCCATTAGCCTAGTACACACCTATGAACCTATGAACCTTGCACCTGTGTACATGATTCTGCTATCTAATCACCTTGCACCTGTGTACATGATTCTGCCAGTTGTTAAGTAGGGTTTCAGTTAACGGTTCCATTTCAAGGGTAAAGCTGTCTGTCCTGTCATACTGAGAATTAGCAAGAAGCACGGTACCGCCAACAGGTGTTTGACAAAACAGCATTCCTGAAAAAAGGAACTGAATAAATCTACACATTGTACTCTGTAGCTTATTTTGTGTTGAACTGAAAGTGCAGTATCCATCTTGTAAACTAGTAACTTATTTGTTCTTTTTGTTAAATTGACTCACTTCATAGTCATTCAAAAAAATGATCACTTCTAGATAACTGAAAATTGTGTAGATCGTCTTGTGGCCGTGTCGGGTTTTGGTGTTAACAAGTTGCTTCCTGTGGTCCAGTATTTGATTCCTTCAGCTTCCATTTGCCTAATTGTGTGACTGAGTAAGTCACTTAAGCAGACAGCATCCCCAAGCTGAGTCTGAAAAAGGTCCATGCAGATCAGTGTTATACCCTGGTTAACCAATGCAAATACATGTATAAATACATACATGCATACATAAACATGGATCCTGTTAATTTAGTTAGACATTGACATTTGTGTTTTAAGATTTTAAGGATGACTCTGTGTGGTACTTTGTTTTATAATCCACCTGAGAGATATGTCCCTGATGAGATGTAATTTAGACAGAAAAATCAAGGAAGGAGCAGAGGAATGGAGCTAATTTAAAAATTCTGCTTATTTACTTATCAGGAGCAAAAGCAATGAAAAAGGTATTGTTTCAATAAAACCAAGTAGGATAAGAACTTCTGTTTACACTAAAAACTGGATAAAATCCTGATGCGGTAGTGAAATAGAACTATAAACTAATAAAACACCACTATTAGCACAATAAGGACGACTTCTGTTTAGTCTTCATGACATAAGTACTTCCCAGGCTGGGAGTGCTTGAGGATGCCTGATGAGACAGGATTATTTCAGGGGAAGAATGGACAAGGAAAAGAGATGAAAGACTGAGGAAGAAGAAAAGGACTCAGGGCAGGATGAAATTTACCCCTTAACGTCAAATGAGAGTGTGACTATGCAAGTCTAAGCAGGCTCACTATTAGGTCTGAAGAGAGGAATGTTTGTACTATAACAATAAAAAAAACAGAGGTAAGAACAAGACCTAATAGCTATTACTAATCAGCCTGCTCTCTAGATCTAAGAAAAAGAGACAATCCCACCCAACCAGCCTCACTACTTAGCCTCCTGACTCTAGTTAACCCATTTTCCCTGTCCCACCTGGTGTAGCATCCCATTTCACCCACTGGAGGCCTTGTCTTTCTGGGGTAGGATGCTTTATCTATCTTATTTCAAGACCGTGTGAGGCGACAGTAAGACTTTGGTTAGTCATCATATTTATGGCTGCCTGACATTGCTTATACAAGCTTAATGTCCCTGAACCTTGCAGGTTTTTGGAAGCTGTGTGCAATGTGCTCTGTGCTGGCCGTTATGTGCAGTACACATCATGTTCTTATGTCCATGTCCACTTTGTCCACTAGTTCGCAGTGCTATCTCTGAACATGTTCTCTAGCATCTGCAGAGGTCAGTCCTTGAGTGAGAATAACTTTACAACCATTTTCCGAAGTTTGGCAAGTTGGCATCAGTTGCTATTGCCCTCCTCCCCTTAACCACCTTCTACCAACCCTATGCCTTGTACCCAAACCTTGTTCAGTGGCTTTTCTGTCACCTTTCTGTGCCATGAAACCAGCATGAGGATTTTGAATGTATGACTGTCCCTATATTTGGAGATGAGCAAGCTTTACAATATTAACCATCCTGATGTACCATGTAAAAGTCACAGCAGCCTACTCTGGATCCAGCAGTAGGTAGCATATTAACCATCCTGATGTACCATGTAAAAGTCACAGCAGCCTACTCTGGATCCAGCAGTAGGTAGCATATTAACCATCCTGATGTACCATGTAAAAGTCACAGCAGCCTGCTCTGGATCCAGCAGTAGGTAGCTGCCTTGTGCCCAGTGTTGCGGTGTTGGATGTGGGGGCCTGGCCATGCAACATTTAGTTTAAAAAAAGACCATTTTACTAAAACGTTGAGCAGGTAGTCTGCTCTGCATGATGTGCATGCAGGAAGCTCTCGCTCTGCCTGCTTGTCACACAGAGCAGACTTCCTGCTCAACATACAATGTGATTGAAGCGCAATGCTGATTTAAGCAAATGCTTGAGATTCAAATCAACAATCTTGCCAGAAAAAAGATGCACTAAATATTTTGTTCCAAAGAAGGAGAATTTTAAATCCCATGTATGTATGTATGTATGCATGTTGAGAGAAAACAGGTTTTCAGAATCCTGTGTATGGTGAGCGAGAAATAGGACAAGAATCCCAGATTACTGAAAAGTATGTGTGTAAATAAAAATTCCCATTTAGGGGGCCCTGTGTAGTTAAGTAACCTGCTCATGGTCAATCCCAGTACCTCAACTATGTGAGGCAATAGCTTAATCCTCACACTAACTGCCAGGCCTCCTTCAGCTTCTTTCTTTTTTTGTTTTATTGTGGTTGGGCACTGAGGATCACAGTCTAACAATGTCAGACATAGAGTTTTATTACTTTGTGGTTCATAAAAAGAGATGTTGATGCAAAACCTGTTGCTGTTCTGTTAACTTTTCAAGTGATTGAAAGTATTCTGCTCTTGTTTGTCTCACATTTTGCAGAGTATCTCTGATTTTGCCTAATATTTATGCCCTGCACTATCCTTGAGCAAGTCACTTAACCAGACAGTGTTTTGGGCCACCTGATAATTTGGGCTAGGCTCCTCAGTGGTCCCCTGGACTGCAAATCAAGTAACTACCCATGAAGTAGAGTAGTTAAGGTGTAAAGGAAGGAAACAGGAGCATCGTCATATGAACATGTTCTTTGGATGTTATCCTTGGTTTCCTTGTTCTGTTGAATGTTGACAGTATGCTTATTATCATGTATGTTTATTTTTTAGCTGAGAATATATTTGACAGCATGAAATCTATCAGTTTAATATTAATATTTTAACTATAAATACATTTTTATTTAGTTTGGGGGGTTTTTTGTATCCACACAGGTGTGAAATTCAGTGTTTTCTGGCTGTAACACTTTGTCTAGTATTTAGTGCAGATGAGTACAACTGTGACCTGTTAAAGAGAGGCTTCTTGTAGTGCATGGTTGGAGTCCCTCAGCCTTCATTTGTCTTCTGTGTCACTCTACCATGTTACCCGACAGTACTCCTGGACTGCTCCTGAAAAAAGGACTCGTGTCCAGTGGACTTTCACAGGCTGTTACTAAACATTACACATTTGTCTTTTGAATCCCTGCACCCTTCACGTAGATGCTAAGTAGTACTTCACTATATGCTATTTGAGTATGAATCCTAGCATGCCTCTGGTAGTTTGATGGGTTACTATATGCATTTTCTTTAAATATAAGTTTTAAGGGAAGACATGTTTACTGTTTCTTATGCTGTCTGTTTTCAATGTGACCGTGTTTTATTTAGAAAATGTCTGTCAGTGTTTTTTCCTGTAAAATTTGAAATAAAGCTTAAAAATGAAATCCAAATCCATGTGATAGTTGTAAAAATAAAGAAGAAAATAGTATATTTTTTTGTTTTTCTGACACATCACTGGAATGATCTAAGGAATGAAATTGGTAAATAATGTCATATATTTGAGTTTCAGACTTTATATCCATTAGAAAATGCATTTTAATACATGCCCTGCTATTCTAGCAACTTTCTAAGTTCATAAGAGCAATATTTAAAATATGTCCCTACTTTTGGGCCTTTGTACCCCCATTATGTCAGGCTTTGTCCAGATTTCTTGGGCTAAGAGTTTAAGAGATATGTTGACAGGCATGAATACTGTTTATGGTAATTGAGGAAAGACATGCAAGTAATGGGATATTACTGCTGGGGCCTAATTCATTACCCTACATAGAGCTCTGTTTGTCCCCGATCTGGCTTGTTGACTTTGGAAGAGTACACTACAACAAGGTCATACCTGTACTGAAGGATATCAGCTGGGTTAGTTATTTGTGGTGACAGAGAAGATATAAGGAGGTCAAAAATGAAACATGGATGTCCTGCTTGCATGTAAGCTACCCCCACTACAAAAAAATAGTACGTTGTATGCAGTAATATTTATGTATGAGTTGTAGGTTGTTCAACAAAAGCTTCTGCTGCAGAATTTATATTGTCTTTAATTGTTTAGCTTTATCCATTGCACTTAAAATAATTAGGCCTGGATTGTGAAATGTAACTTAAACATGCTTCATTTTAGCATTATCATTTTTGAAATACTTTCTTTACAGCTTCCATCAGCTGCAAATGGGTTGACATTTATCAGGTCATATGGTCTGCATTATTTGAGGTGGTGATCAGACTGTCTGATCTTCAACATCCAGTATGTAGTTATTGTTATATATTACTGTGATACAATCTTCTCTACAAGATTAGACTGTAAAGGATTTCAGCATTTAATTAAAAGCTGCTACTATGGCAGTTAGCACAGAGGAATAAAAGCTTCAATGTGTTAACGAACTACTTCCTGTTACAAGGGTGCAGTGTTTGAATCTTTCAACCTTTATTTACCTACTGTTTTCCTAGTTTGCCAGCAGCGCCCTATTGCACAGCTGATCTAGTTCAGGAAATGTTCTAGCAAATTCTGAAGAAGTTACTATTATAGGAACGAAGGCGCTAAACTGTTTTTTTTTTTTTTTTTTTTAATTTTGTATTATATATTTTTTGGTGTATTATATCAAAGAGTCTGGTTTAAAGCTTTCTAGCATTGGACACAGTCTTTTTTTTTTTTTTTTTTACTTTCTGCTTATGTGGTTACCGGTTTTTAAACATTCTAGCAATATCACCAGTACACCATTTTTTATGTAACACTCGCAATTTATTCTTCAAGGGCAGCAGACACTGAATTTATAGATGAAGCACTGAAATGAAAAGTTGTTTGCTAGCAGTAATCTATGCATTAGTAATAGCTCTCTTTAATGTGGAATTATGCAGATGACTTTTACTTCTGCAGAAATTGTGCATATTGACTTTGTATATGTTACCAAGTGATTAATATTTCTTATGTTCTGATAAATATTCTACTTAAACTATCCTACACATGGCTGTATCATATAATATTAAGCTAGTGATCTCTATATAATTTCATGTAATTAAACCAAAGCTACCAATGAAGTACGTGTGATTTATTTCTTTATAACAGTAAGGGGTGTACGCTGTCAATAAAGTAGCTGTAAATGGTAGTTGGGGTGGGAAGCGCTTATGATGTTATCATCTGGTAATTTTTAAACAATGTTTATTCTGGCTCTGAAGGACTAGTGTGTGTGTGTGTGTGTGTGTGTGTGTGTGTGTGTGTGTGTGTGTGTGTGTGTGTGTGTGTGTGTGTGAATTAAGATGGAATACTTTGACTATTGTGTGTTTGTGTGAAACAAATTTGAAATGTGACTTTGGTCATTATTACTGTTAATTTATTGACGCAGACATCAGAGAAGGATGCAGACAAACAATGTGACTATAATTGCTGAGTTTGGCAGGGAGATGTCTGTGGATGAAAATGTACACACAATCTGCCAGTGGCCAAATGCATTTTCATTGCATGTGAGTTTCAATGCAGTTTCAATGATTGTGAGTTTCAAGGGAAGAGACGTTTACTGTTGCTTATGCTAAGTCTGTTTTTCATATGCGACTGTTTTGTTTAGCAAATGGCCATTACTTTTCTGTATAGGTTCATAGGTTGGTTCATAGGTTGGTACTAGGCTATTGGCCCTAGGGCCTATACAAGCCTAAACATAACAATACCCTGGCTATTTCTTCCCACAATATTTACTTCCCTGAACCCCTGTCTAGCAGGGTGACTGACGTGATCCCCGGGGTGAATGTCCTATCTCCCATCCAATCGTCAAGGTTCCTTTTGAAGAGAGCCAAAGAGGTGCTCTGCTTGACATGTATGGGCAGTCTATTCCAGAGTCTGGGGAGTCTCTGGGTCAGGAACATATCCCTCCAGCATGTTTTGTTCATTGTGATGACAAGGTTTAGATCCGTGGAGCATGTGTCTCTGAGGGATTGGGATTTCTTTAAGTGCAGCATGTCCAACAGCTCTGGGTTTGACATGGCCTTGTATGTTAAGCAGAGAGCACCTCTGAGTAGACGATATGCGACAGAGTATAGGTGGAGTTTTTTTAGATGGTCAGCATAGGGCATCTGCTTTAGGCCTGTGATTCTTTTAGTGAGGTATTTCTGCGGCCTTTCAAGTTATTGCAGATGTCTTGAGAGGTACATACCAAACGGGGCATTGTATTCTATAATGGGTCAAATGAGGGATGAGTACAGTGGGACAATGACCTCCTTTTTTCTGGATGAAAAGCCCTTAGTGATGAGTTGTTCCACATAGAAGGATTTCCTGAATGATGTGGTGATGTGGTTATCGAAGGTGAGACCACTGTCCACCTGTGTCCCTAATCCACCTGTGTCCCTAAGTCTCTTATCACACTTTCGGTATTTAGTGTACTGCCACCTATGTAGTAATTCACGGGTACATGTTTTTTCCCAAAGGGGATAACTATACATTTATTGGTATTGAGCTTGAGCCCATGGCTCTGGCACCAAGCATCAGTTTCTGTAAGGCCCTTTTGTAGAATATCCACATCATTTGGGGATGCAATAATGGCTCCCAGTTTGCAGTCATCTGTGAAGTTTGTTAGCCAGAGTCCCTTAGTGTTGGCCTGTACTTCAGAGAAGTAGATGCCAAACAAGAGCGGTCCCAAGACTGAACCCTGAGGTACTCCACTTGTCACTTGTCTGGAGCTAGATTTGGAGTCAGCTACTTTTACAGTGTGGGTTATGTCAGTAAGCCAGTTGGCAACCCATCGAGTGACATAGGGATTAATGCCCAGCTTAGTAAGTTTATCTATGATTCCAGAGTGGGGGATGGTGTCAAAGGCCTTGGTGAGGTCCAGATAGGCTGTGTGGACCGCCTTACCCTCATCCACAGCTCTGGAGACTGATTCGAAGAAGTCAATCAGGTTCAAGAGACAAGATCAGCCCTTCATGACCCCAAACTGGGTGGGGTCCAGTGTTTGAAGGTTGCCAATGTCTTTGTTTATCCATGATAATACGTTCCATGGCCTTGCAGCTCAGACTTGTCAGACTGATGGGGTGGCAGTTCCCTGGATCCAAGGTGGATCCCCCCTTGTGGACTGGGATAACTGTAGCTGTGCGCCACTCAGTGGGCACGAAGCCTGAGGTGAGGCTATGATTAAACATGACACTTAGGTGAGGTGCCAGTTCATTTTGTAGTTCATGTAGTACACAGCCTGGGATGTCGTCTGGTCCCTTGGATCCTGTATTCTTAGCTTTGGAGAGTGCGTTTTTTACCTGTGTAGCCTTTATTACAGAATTTGGCAATCTTTCGGTATTGGGATGGGCCCTTTAGGGGGTGAGAGGGGGGTGAAGTTGGGACTGAATCATTCTGCCAGGATATTGGCAATATCCTTGGGAATCAGTATATTTAATGCCATTCTGTTGTAACTCAGAGCAGATCTGAGCATTGCTATTTAGATTCTTGACATAGCTATAGAATGCCTTGTGGTTGTCTTTGGAATCTTTGGCAATTTTATTTTCGTAACTAGCTTTGGAGGGTTTTATGAGGGATCTCAGCTTCTTACTGAGGCTGGCCAGGGAGTTCCTCCAATCATGGGGTTTTCCTCTTTCGGCAACAGTTTCTTCCTTTTTTTATAAAGTTTGTTTCTTGCAGGGGACCACCAGATTGTCTTCCTTTTTTTGGAGGAGAGCATCTTGGTTCTACTTGGGATGGCATGATTCATGCATGAGTGGATGTGCTCTTACAGTGCCTTAGTGTAGGATTCAGCAGTCGAACGTTCAGTTCCCGTCTGCATGGGTGTCATGAAGTTTGTCACTTCTGACTTGAGTAGCATGAAGTAGGCTTTGGAGAAGTTTTTTACAGAGGTTTCCTTACTGGGGGTGGGGTGGGGGAGGGATGTGGATGTCAAGGGTGATTAGCTTATGGTCAGACCTGACCAACGACGGGGTGACCATAGATGTGGAACATTGATTTCTCATGTTGGTAATGACCAGGTCTAGGATATTGGAGCCCCTGGTGGAACTATGGAATAGTTGATCCAGGGCATTGGAATTTATGTTGGGCAAAGGTGTTGGTACACGAGTAGTTTTCCCAGCTAATGGCAGGGTAGTTGAAATCGCCCAGTATTAGCATGTTTGGTTGTATCTTAATATTTTCGAGTATGTTTAGAAAGGTGTAGTGAGAATCTTGGGGCATGGTGGGGGATCTGTATCAAGTTACAACTTGGATTGCAGTCTTACCTAGTGTTAGTTGCACCTGGAGAATTTCAGATGCATTATGTTGGGCAACTAGCCTGGTGGTATGAATATCCTTGGTGAATATGGACACTCCTCCACCTTTAGTGTTTTGGTCCTGGTTTGGTGGCCAAAAAGTGTAATAAGAGCTGTAGCCTGGTATTGCAGGGGTGCCCTTTGGAACCTTGAACCAAGTCTCAGTTACTGCACAGATATCGATGTTCTCCATTTTTAGGAGTGCCTTGAGAGAGTGCATTTTGAGGTTTAGACTTCTAGCATTGAGTAGCATTACCATTCCGATTTTGCATGCTTGTACCTGTTACAATGGTGGTTTTGTCCTTTGAACTTTGCCTAAAAAAGGGACTATAGGGGTGGCAGGAGCCTTAGCCAGTAACATGAATCCCAGGGGTGACAGGTGCAGACCATCTTTGGCAAAGCATCATGGTCTGTCGATCATGGCATCCCAGATCCCCTTTAAATGACACCAGAAGCTTAGCCAATTGTTGAAGTCAATCATTTTGTCCTTATACTGTGGTATCATTCTGAGCGAAGGCAGGATGCTACTCAGGGCTAGGGTCATACCAACATTTGAAATCTTCTTCTTCTTTCGGCTTTTTCCCAGTTAGGGGTCACCACAGTGGATCACCTGTCTGCTCATGATTGGCAGTGGAGTTTTACAGTGTCGAGTTGCCAGCCCGGCGCCCACCTTTCCACGGAAGGCACACACATGCACACTCTCATGCCTAAAGGTTCTAAATTAAATTTCTGCAATCAATGTCAAAGTAAAGAAAAATAATATGTACACTGACATGTTTGAACAGTGTTTATAGTAATTAGGGAGGGATGGCCAAGTAATGGGACAGTGGAATGGCTGGGGGCGCTGGTACATTACCCTGCATAGGACCCCATTTTACCATAATCCAGCCAAACAGTAGTCTAATCTGAACCAGTTTTATATCAGAATCATTGTTGGGCAGTCAGAGCTTAATGGATAGGTATCATGTCTGTGAATTCAGGTTCATTGTCACATGGAGATTCAGATTCAAGTGTAGAAATAATCTACACATAGATAAGGTACTGAGAGAGAAGATGAATGCCATAAGGAAAGCCAGCTGAATTGTTTGATTTCAGGGTGGATAAAATGGGGTACTAAAAGGATAGGTCCTAACAACAGCCCTTTAAAGAAAACACAAAAACTACATCCATGCTAAGGATGGAAGAGGGCAGAGAGGTTTTGCTACTTGATGGCATAAGCAAACTAATGGGATGGTCAGAGAGGTGGTAGCTGGGGTAAGGTGCCAAGAAGTGCATGGTTTTACACCTTGAGACCAATAGTACAAGGAAGACATATTGTATGGGTTATTTTCCACTACTGCTTTAAGGAAAAAGAGCTTGGGGTGCTTATTAACAAATTATGTGACCCACCTCTGGATCAGTGTAGAAAAGGAAGTGTGAAGACTAATCTCCAGAAGTGACTGACTCAGAGAAGAAAAGAGTGTGCTTCTTCAAAGGGATTTAGTTATACTCCATTTAAAGTACTATGTCCATTTCTACAGAAGCACAGACTCCATTTAAAGTACTATGTCCATTTCTGCAGAAGCACAGACTCAATTTAAAGTGCTATGTCCATTTCTACAGAAGCACATACTCCATTTAAAGTACTATGTCCATTTCTGCAGAAGCACAGACTCCATTTAAAGTACTATGTCCATTTCTGCAGAAGCACAGACTCCATTTAAAGTACTATGTCCATTTCTACAGAAGCACAGACTCCATTTAAACTACGATGTCCATTTTCGTAGATGCATAGACTCCATTTAAAGTACTATGATTTTGCTCAGAGTCAAACCCTGAACCTTAAACCTTAATTGTTGGCAAGTGAGTGCCGTAAACCTCAACACCAACTGCCAGGTTTATTTTTGTTTATTTTTTTTGTTTGTTTTTGCAAATCACTGAAGATTACAGTCTGTCAATGTCAGTCAGAGAGTTTCATAGTTGTGTTGTTCAGTGTCAGTGATGCAACAGGTAGCATACTTGCCTTACAACTGTGCAATATATATTCAGATTCCTTTTACTTCTGCAGAGATTATGCATATTGATTGATATTGGTGGATTATAATGACAACAGTCTGAGTGGCCTTTTATGGTTGAAATGTTCTGAAATGCTTAGTTTTGTCATTATTGGTTCATGTTTTATTTCACTGTTTACTGGAAAAAAATTCAAAACTACAAAGTGGTGCTACATTATACAAAGAATATAATTCAATATCAAGAAGATGAGTCAAAGAACAAATGCATTTATGCATGGCCCTAAAACTGTGTGCGGGAGTCCATGGTTTGAATACAGCCCAAAGGTACACTTGATCCAGCTTGGCCAGATCAATTTTCAATGAATGTGGGTTTCAATGCACTTTTAATAAATATGATCTTCAAGGGAAGAGAAGTTGACTGTTGCTCATGCTAAGTCTGTTTTCATTGTGAGACTGTATTGTTTTGTTTATCATATGGTTATCAGTGTTAGTGCTATAAAATCTGCACTGAGTTTTAAATTAAATTCAAATATATGTAATCATTGTAGAAGCAAAGAAGAAAATAGTATGTAGCTCCATTCGACCATGATCCAACTCTGGTAAGATAGGCTAGGCGGTAGGACACAGTTGTACATTCTTGCCTCCTGTGGATCAACAGGAAAACTACGTATGTGTGAGTTAAATTTTTGTGGCTGAAAGTTGAGTCTTTCTTTTCTGAATCATCTGTGGACTGATGCAGTTAGTCATTAGCAAATGGGAAGGAGTGCAGAAAATTAATTTAAGAACTGACAATGTAACCTATGCTGTACAGTGACAGATGACAGCAGATCAAGGTGTAGGAAAGATCAATTGTAGTTACTCAAGATGAAGCAGATCATCACTACCTCAGCTTCCTTTGGTTAGCTGAAAATATACTTTTCAAGTCTATATTTTAATTTACTGACAATGATAACTCATCTGTCAGGATATATTAACCTGTGCTACTGATACCATGCAAATGCAGATCTATGCTTATCTGTATGTTTGTATACATATATATGTATCTACATGGCTAGGCTAGGGTGCACATTTCCATGAAGCTATAAGGTGTGACGCCCTTGCACTGGCCCAGTAATCAAGGAGCCTCAATCCTCACCACTGGCAACAGTGCAGGATGTACACAATGGGAGGATGACAGGTACACACACAGTAAAGTGCAATTTTCCTTAAGAGCACACAGAGAACACAGGTCAGTCTGTGGCTGGTTTCTCCCTCTTTCTCCAGTTCCCCAATAAGATTTCCTACTGACACAGCTATAGGGTTGAGATCTCAGCTGAGTGGCCAAGCCAAAACCTCCAGCAACCTCTCTGTCCAACCAGTGCTTCATGTCCCTGCCAAGGTAGCTGACACACACACACACACACACACACACACACACACACACACACACACACACACACACACACACACACACACACACCTGGGAAAGGCTGGCACAGGATTATTAGTTATGCCCCTTCTGCCCAGACTATAAGGTAGTTTTCACTGCCACCTGTAATTTCTTATCAGCTGCTTTAAGGTCCTTAACAAAGGGTGCCCAATCTTACTGTGTAATGTTACTATTAATACAAACGGTACTTTGACTAAGAGCAAGGCTATTAGGAGTGGCCCACATTTACACCAAATAAATATGCAAGTACTCTCAGAACTTAAATATCTCTAGACAGATCAGCCACGATATAATGTTTAAATATATTTAATAATAAATAATAAAACAACAAGAGGATACTAAATACATATTTACAGTGATATCAGAGTTCAAAATCCCAGGAAATATTTGAAACAACATTGCAGGACAGTCTCAAATAAATGAAGAAAAATATCTAAACTAAGCTTTACTATATTCCTGACTATATCTCAGAGAATTACTATAACCTAGAAATGTATTTACAGAGCAAGGCAGATGTGGTGAATGGATCTTCTCTAGTTATTGTCAGATCAAAGACAGAATACAGAATTCTGTCTCTCTCACAGAGTTCTCAAATTAATATCTCAAATATTACTGTTGGGCTAGCTTGCAGAATTACATAATTTCTTGTCATCTGACTTCTAGTCCCCAGGCTCAAAACAACCATTGATGGCAGCTGGTAGCATTTAGCATCTACCTGTAACAATACATATACAAGGGTGTTTCCTCAGATCTTTGGCAAATGCTGGAAGTCATAAAACAATAAAACACTTTCAAGACAATACAGAAAGCCTCTCAGCACAGACTCTGTGTCTTCAGCCTAGCCTATAAGGTAATTTAATTTCAGCTATTTTTCTAAAATTTACTAGACTGAGGTTAACCTCATGTATCCCAGTTTTCACTGTTAAAATACATACAACTAAACAGTTGCAATAGTGCATGTACATTTCTGTACTTTTCCAGTAGGGTACACTTGCATACATTTCAAGCACTTTGCAAAAACATTTTCAACACACACTTCTATACCAGTTTTATATACATATGACATACAGTTCTATTACAGTTATAACACAAGCATTTTATATAAACATGTTGATATTCACAAATGACATATAATTATTTACAAAATTCCAGATAGCTGTGCTGGCAGTTTCTCCCTTTGTCACAGAGGTAATGATCAGAGGCACAATCAGGTCCTCGCGTAGCACAGATATCCTTGAGTGATGATGGGAAGTGGGAGTTGAGCAGGATGTAGTCTAATATGGCCGAGTCCTCACCAGATAGGTTTCGCCATGTGAGCTGGTGTTTGCGGGGATGCTGGAAATGGCTATTTCCTACAATGAGATTGTTTGATGCAGCAAAGGACAGAAGGCACAGGCCATTATCATTCATGTTCCCATGGCCAAATCAACCCATCGTTCCTCCCCAACTGGACCTGTCCTCTCCGATGTGGGCATTGAAGTTTCCTGCTGAGATGATCATCTCAGTCTGTTGGATCTAATCCAGCATGTATTGTGGCTGGTTGTATAAGTTATCCTTGGCTGGGTCCAGACTCATATTGGTCAGTGCGTAAATGGACAGAATGTGAGTCTTGATGGTATCATCGATGGTGAGTGCCAGGTGGTCTGATATTCACTGGAAAGTGATTATGCTTCTTGCAGCCTATCCACCATAAACCCAACACCAGCCTCTCAATTCTCATCACCAGAGTAGTACAGCATCATCATTTCATTGGCTGTAGGTGGTTGGACTGTCAATGTTCCAGATCCAGCGAGTCATAACTCTGAGACTGTAGCAATCGAGATTTTGCATTTCATGAGTTCCTTGGCAATGATTTCCTTTTGGCCAATGTTGTGGCTGGTTCACCTGTTCCACGTGCCAATATGGGTTTCCAACTTCAGTATAATGAATTTCCTTCAGCCAATAATCCAGTTCTTACCAGCACCCTGGGTCCACAGTGCTGGCACATCATCTGCCCCAGATCCACTAGCATGAGTGAATGAGTTTGAATTTCCATGCATTTTTTTGCCTAGTTTCCCTGGTTTTGTAGTTCTGATCACAGTGATAGGGTGACCACCCTCCTTTTGCAGCTGGGCTTGGGACCATCCTTGGTGGAGTTACAGATCGTGTAATGATACTGTTAACAAAAACTTGGATGACATGTCCACCTCAAGCCTATGTGTAATCAACCAGAATGTGTTGTTAACTGTATCATTCTACAAATATCCCCCCCAAAAACTGTAGGTTGAACAAAACTGAAGTACTGCTGTCAATATTTTACTATACAAGAAGTAATTAACAATTGAATAGGTAAGCTTACCTAGAAACTCCTCCTGGGACATACTTGTCCTCTCTGAAACAGCAGCAGCAACATCAATGATATGCTGTTTTGCACTATTCAACTGAGATGTCTGGATCCCTGACAGTAGACAGGAACTCTTCATTTAATGTCTGGGGTGGCTCTGTAGCAGCCCCAATTGCCATCCATTCATGGGCTACTGCAGCTGGTCTCCCCTGGGTTTATGAAGTCCTGTCAGGGGCTGTATGGTGCACCTGACCATATGCCATGCTTTGGCCACCTACTGTGTTTACATCAGCCACTGTCTGCTGCCAAATTTGCATTCTGCCAGACATATCTCCACATCCCCTCTCAAGCAGAAAAGCATCAAGTTGGCTAAATGATTCCACAGTGACTTCATTCTGAGTGTCACTAAAGGGGGATTTGTAGGGATTGGGATGCCTGGGTGCCATAGTACTAGGCGACATAACACAAAAGATGGATAAGAAACATAAATGTCACAGAAATAAAAGTCCTGCTTAGATAGAAAATATAAAAGGTAGTATTTCAATATTGCCAACTAGAGAAACAAAAAAAACAGTCAATATCATCAAATGCAACATATTACAATCACACACCAAACAAGGCTGGATCCAAAACAAGGAGAGTAAATAATTTTTGTTTGTACCAACGCAGAAATGGAACTTGGCTCCCCCACTCCCAAAACAACAGGCAAATGACACATTTTGCCAACAAATCATCGATAAACTGCTAAAAGTGCTATCAAATAAACTGTCCCAAAAGCATGTATACACATTTCTCACAGAACATTCAATTTTAAACAATTGCCAATCAGATCTACCTGTGGCCAGCACTCCCCTAGAGGTGTCTATGGGCTATCGTAGAAGGCTAACACCCCTGTGACATTGACAGTATAGGACATTTACATTTCACTGAAATAACAATAGAAGAGTATAAAGAGAAAAACAGTTGTAAAATTAGCATTTGTGATGACAATTAAGACTATGCATCTGAGAAAGTGAAATGCCATGACAAACATGCCTATGCCATCAGTAAATTTTTAAGAAGTGTATACAGTTAAAAGTAGCATTTGCTAATATATATATATATATATATATATAAACTAGGAATGTGGTGAAAGTAAATGGTTCTACCAAAACACAGCAGAAATGCAACAAAAACTAAAGTAGAACCAAACCACAGCCAGTAAAAGTTTGCTCTGATAATTTTATTGGCTGTGGTTTGGTTCTACTTTAGTTTTTGTTGCATATATGTATATGTATGTATATATATATATATATATATATATATATATATATATATAAAATATATTTTTCTTAGTAACATTTGAGTACATCCATTATATAACTGAAAAATGCAAGCCTACCTCATCAATATCAGTAGTCTTCTGTGCAGATAAATCCCAAAGTAATATCTTCTTCTGTGTTATGCACATAAACAAGTCTCTTCACTGTCAGATTCCCTAACTACACAGTTCCCTTTTTATAGTGTAGATTCAGGGCTGTAAGCATGGTGATGATGCAAATGAGGGGTGACCTCATTAGAAGTGTTGAATCCCAAATACTTGGCTCCGTGTAATAGAAGTAAACACAATGCAAGAAGTCCCTCACTGTTTGTTGCTAATGGATTGCAACTGTGAATGAATACTAGCAGACTCCCTTACCTCCAGTGGGTATGTCAACCAGGTTAGACTTACAAAGTGTAGAAGTAATTGTATCAAGGTTTTAAATGTAAGTAAGCAGCACACATTTCACAGTTTCTTTTCAGTAACATCCAGCCTCCTCTTCATTTCTTGACAGTTGTATATTATTGCCATTTGATATCATCACACATTTTAAGGACAATGATACCGAATGCCTTACAGACTGCATGCCTCAGATTACTGGTCAAATAAGACAGGAATGAGCAACAAACACAGAGAGATAAGACAAAGTGGCATTTATGCAAGCAATAGTCATAAATGGTTGGTTGATCACTCAGTGCACTACATCTGAAATTAATACAGGTACAAACAACTGTCATATGTTTTGTTAATACTGTGGTGATGTTACAGTTGCTTGTATGCACAATGAATTTCATTCTTTGCTGCAAAGCTGTTTCTGTGGCAAAGAGGGATAAGACACCCTTCCTGTATTTTGAAGGTTCATTGGAGTGAGTTCAAATCCAGAACTGTGTAAAAATATTTCATCTGTGCCAACATACATTTTGTAGTGTTGTTTATTCAGTAGATTTGTTTTCTTCCTTTCTCATAATTTTCCTTTTTTAAGTGCTAGCATTTGTGCAATGCACAGCTTACCTCAAACAGGGGAAACAGAGAAACACAATAAATGTCATGCTTAGCTTTGCTTATCCAATCTCTCTTCTCAGTCCTTTCTAACCTCCTCTGATTGATTCTTACAGTTATCATGCAGTATTTTACATGCTGTACTAATTATTCCTTTTTTAATTGCAGCTTCTGTTCTAGATTCTACTAATAACTCCAACAGTGTTGGTCTTTTGTTTAGGACCCCCCAATTTATTTCTCTTTGCCTGTACCTTGATATCAATTCTTGATAGGGAACGCAATCTCTCACCCGCAGTCCAGATAAATTATTGGTGTCTTCCAATTGTGTTACTTTCCCTTTCTAGTTATTTGCTCCCAATACCTTGAATCCTTTGCAAGTTTTCTCCAATAAATTCCAGCCCCCTCTTGCCTACTGTCTGTATCTATAACTGCAGTCATCCTTATCATCAGAATCTCCTTCCTTCATTCCAGTGTTGGCTTAGTTCTTAAAATACTTTCTGCTACTTTATGAATATAATATTCTGTACGGTTATTATTATTCTCCTTTAAGATCTGCATCCAAAATACCAGTGTCTCTTTGTTTCTTGAGCTTCCCCCCTGTTTCATCATCATCATTCCTTTCCACTTTGAATTATAGTTTTCTGTTAGTGCTATGTATAGGAGCCTTAATGTAGCTTTGACAGACCCTTCAAATTGGGTAATCCCAATATGCCTTCTTCTATTGGAAGAATCATCTTATCCCACTTGACTGTTGCCATCTTCCTCTCCCAGATAAAATCCTTCAGCTCTTTATTAATTGCTATCCACAACTTTTCCTCTGGTTGAAAATATATGCCTGACCTGTATATAAGACTAAAGTGACTAAAAACATTTTGACTGGTTGTGTCCTACTATCCATATCCATATAACAAAACTTCCATTTTCTCAGGTTTTGTGTTGTCTTTTGTTTAGTTTCTTCCCACATATCCTTAGCTGCCACACCAGAATCATTTTAATCTATACTCCTAAATACTTAATTTTATCATGCCCTTCTAAATATGGAAATCGCTAAACCAATTCTTGTGTGGGTAAATAATTTACTGCTATTGCTTTTGTTTTAGTTTCATTAATTGTATATCCCAAAAAGATTTTAAACTGTCTCAAAATGTTCCACAACACTGTAATGTACTTTTCCAGTTTTGTCAGGTATAAAACAATATCATCTGCAAATAGATCCAGCTTTTCTTTTCTTGACTACCATACCAATTATATCATTGAATTTCTGAGTCCCTTATTTTCTTTGCCAATGGTTCTAAATATAATGTGAATAACAAAGAGGAAAGAGGACACCCTTGCCTGTTTTTTTCTGCTCAAGTAGAAATTATCAGAGAGGACCCCACCCACTTTAATTTTCACCTCCAATCCCTCATATATCCCCCTAATCATCCTTATAATTTTATCACAGAATGCAAATGCTTCCATTGCCCTACTCATAAAGTCCAGCTTACTCTGTCAAATGCTTTCTCTGCATCAAAACCCACCAACAACAGTGGTATTTTATTACATCAATGTTCTGCTAATGTTGTCAGATGTTTGCCTCCCCTCTACAAAATCACATTGATACATATCTATCAATTTTGGCATCACTTTTGCCATTCTTTTAGCCATTATAGACATAAGCACTTTATAATCATAGTTTAGTATTGAAATGGGCATGTATGAAGCAGGATCTGATGGACCATTACCCTCTTTAGGTATTACAGCTATCTCTATTTTCTTCAAGGGTATTGATACTTCTCCTCTTAAAACACTGTTAAACAAAACCTTCCAGATCTTTATCAGATTTTTTCCTCTTAGCTTCCAAACTTTCACAGGAATACCATCTATTCCTGGGGACTTTCCTGTAGTTTGGTCATACATCACCATTTTTATCTCATCTTCTCCTATCCAAACTGTTAATAATTGAGCCTCATCTACCTCTAACCTTGGCATATTTAATTCTTCTGTAAACATTTCCATTTGTATCTTTTCTTGATTTTCATATTTCTCTGCTTTATACAGACTTTCATAGAATTTCTGAAATATTTCTAATACATCTACAGGATATGTTGTTACCTTCCTTGTTATAGGTTTCCTAAGCTTAGCAACAGCCCTTTCTACTTTCTGTTGCCTGAGTCGCTGTGCTAAAAGTTTTTGTGCTTTATCAAAAAACAGTGCTTAACAGCAATCTTTCTAAACTCATGCATATTATCAAGATAATCCCTTATTTTCTGTTTAGCATTCTTCAGTTGCTCCTCTTCTTGTTCTGTGAGATTTTCTCTCTTCTGCAATACTTTTAACATTTGTCATTCCCTCTAAATAATTCTTACTTCTTAACCATATCTCCCTTTCTTTTATTTCCACCCTATTTTTTAAACTCCACTGTAATTTTATCCCATTTCCTAGCTATATTTTCAAAATAAATTTCTATCTTCTCTAATAGCTCCTGAACATTTCCACTACCCATTGCTTAAATCCCTCTCTTTTCAACAGATAGGTGAGAGAGTGCCAGTGTCTCATTTTTATTTTGTTTCCATGTGTTTTTAGTTTAGTTATTATTGGCATATAATCTAAAATATCTATTGGATGCATATCAAGACCTTCAATTAAATGCACATGTTCCTGTGAAATGTAAATTCTGTATAGCTGAACCCAGTTGTAATATCTTGAGGAATAATGTGTAAATTGACTTCAAATTCCTAGTACTGAATTCACATCTTCCATGCCAAATAATTTAATACATTTCTTCAAAAGGCTACCCTCCTTTGTTATACGTTCTGGGCCCCCCAGATACATCTTCGCTGCTGAAAATTAAATTACATTCCCCGCCTATACATAATATTCCTTCCTGAAAGCAGACTATTTCTCCTAGAATTTTCTTAAGCTCAATTATAGCAGTTTTAGGTGGAATATAAATACATGCCAATGTAATCCTCCTCCCTTGCAAGTAGCCTCTTAGTATAACAAATCGACCATTATTATCTTTTTTATCCTGTTCTGTCACTATTGGAGCTCCTCTTGCAATTAATATAAGTACTCATCTTTTCCTTTGTCCCAGGTATTCAGCTGACTAACCATCCTTAAAACCTTTCTTTATCAAATTCACATGGTCCTTTCGTTCCAAGTGTGTCTCCTGTAGCATATCTATTTGCACTCCACATTTTTAATATAGTTCACTACTCTTTTTTTGCATTTATCTGTGAGACCATTGACATTTAAAGATATTACAGAAAACATCATTGCATTAAAACGTTATTATTCCTACCTTTTATGTATAACAGCTATTTTGTTAAAATGTCTAGTTCTAGCTTTTGTGCTAAATGCACACACTGTTTGGCAGGTTGAACTTTTATACAGTTGTTTCTTATACTATCCATTTGAGCCTATGTCACATTTTACAAAATTTGTTGTTTTATTGAAAACTCTCAAACAAAAATAATAAACACACCCAATACCCCCGAATCCTATTAACTTAATTCTAACACACAAAACTATATACAACTTCAAATATTGAATTTTTACCTTCCTAGTAGAAACAAATGTCCCAAACGGACAGCTGCACTCACTGACTTGAGTTAACCTAAAAGAAAGGTTATCCATGATAGCATGCATGGTGCTGCCTCTGCTTTTATTAAGTACTGCTTGATTTTGTCTTATCTTTATAACTCTCCCAGCTAGGAAAACACATGAATGCTTTCAGAGGGCATTATCTCCTAGCCAGTTTCTCTCTATTTTTATAGCCAAATTCTCTTTATCAGATTGTCTCCATGGAGACATGAGGGCCAGATACAGAATTGCTACTAAGCATACATTTATTTGCTATTAAAAAGGCTTATAATATTCAGTATTCTTTTTCATTTACTTGCTTTCTCTTAATACTTGTTACTAGGTCAAGCTAAGGGCCTTAATCCAATCCTTCCACCATGCAAGAATGAGAACATGCACATTAATGTTTCTTTTGTCATGCTGTTTAAACAAGACTTTTTTTTTACATTGTGGCACCTACATTTCTTAAAACTGAACAAGGAGAAAGATAGAAGAAGGGAAAAAGACAAAAAAAGCAGGAGCACCTGTTTACAATAGTATCCCCTTTACTGTAAAAACAACTGAGAAAACATTATAGCATGCAAGGAAAATCATACACTATAAAAATAGTACTATTAAGAAAAAAATAGTTTTACTTACAGTTAACATTCTCCCTCCTCTTCCCCTCCCCTGAATATTTTTCCAAACATTAATGGCATGAAGTAGATCATATACTTTAGAAGTTCCAGAAGTCCAACAAAGTCCAAAAAAGTCCAATATATCCAGATTTTCTTGATCTGTCGTATTTTAGATATAATTATTGCTTTGTAACCCCACATTTGTCAATAAATTCCAAGTTATTGGTTTTATTCCTATTCATAGCCATCACCCAGATCTTGTCTCTGCTGCATTTCCAATGTACTCTCAATTCTTCTGGTCAACTCTCATGCTCCGTTCCTTCTCTCCAGTATTTTCCATTGAAACATTGGAAAATGTTTCACTGTCACAATCTCTTTGTGGTCTTTATTACCAGAAAAACAAGAAGCAGAGCCTTTTTCTGTTTCACAGCTCACTTTTTGTTGGACAAATGTTTGTATTTCCTCCTTAGTATATACTTCATCATAAAATTATTTTGTCCCTCCAAGGAAGAATATTTTGAAGATGGCTAAGTACGGCAGTTTGAATCTCATGCCTGTTTCTCAACATAAAATTAAATCCAGTAACAGAAAGGGACAGCACAACCATCCATATAAAACAGGGTTTATTACATCAAGCTTTTGAGTTGAAACTCTTTTTCAAGCATGAATCAGTACATTAAAACCATAGAATAAATATATAACACCAGCCAATCACATAACATAACTCATAAACACATTATATAATTATACAATTTATATAATTAATATAATTGACTAAACCTAGTTTGCTAAAAAACTTCATTAAAGACAATAGTCAACTTAATAATGTACTAAAATATTTCATTACAGCCTAAAAACCTTCATAAGACAATATATAATATTCTAACTGACATATGCTTGTTTTAATTTCAAAATGGGTTTAATACTTTTAGATTTCTCTGGTACAGATGAAAATCTTAGGTTTTCCTTATGTACTCTGTTCTCTAATTCTATTATTTTTTCAAACATCTCTTCTTGAGCAGCCTCATATTCAGCCAGTCTTTTCTTCATTTCGACCTGTAATTTTTGCAATTTTATCACCTCATTGAATATTTGTTTAAAGCTTCTTACTTTTTTCCCAGCCTTTTGTTGTTTGATGTGATATACTCTGTCACTGTTTCATTTATTTTAACCAGGTCTGTGAGCAGTTTCTTATGCTTTCCACTAGGTTACTGGAAGTCATGTGTGGAGCTTGCACTGCATTTTGCTGAACATCTGCAGCACTTTTCCCAGTTAATGTTTTTTCCTCAACTTCTGTAGCTGATTTTCCTTCAGGTCCTCTGTATTTCTTTTGTCTTGTCATTCAGGCAGTACACTTACTAGCCAGTTACCAAAATTTACCCAGAAATACAAAAGTCCACTAGACACTAGCTGAGTTTTCTGTTTTCACACTGGGAGAACTAGAATTAAGCTGTTACTCAATGTGCAGTCATTCTGGAAGTCTCAATATGACTTTTGTGTATTAACACAAAAAAGACTGAGGTATCAGAAATAAATCTCCTTTTCTTACATGCATTACATGCATAAGCAACTTTAACAACATTATTATTATTAGCACCTGAATTTACAAAATTTTCAAGGATATCCGTAAAATTGAAACATTTCTTATTGATAAATAGTGGCTTGTCACCACTGACCCTTTTTATTACCTTTACTGGCTTTCAATATTTTTCAGTTTTGAGAAGCTACATTAGAGATTGCTGCAGTATGCATAGTGAATATTAACACAAATCCCAGTTCCTTGTTTGTCATATTGTCAACTTCTACTTCTTTCTATCTTTGAGATGGGTCTATATATTTAACTGAATACTACCCATTATTTTTTTTACCAAACTATTAATTTAAAAGTTTGGAAATTACTTAACTTAATTCACAATTACATTTGGAAACAATTTTTAAAGTAATTTTATATGTAAACTGGTGTGAAACTACCTTTGTTTTTTAAATAATGATGAACTGTAAAACCAGTGAAGTAAACAACTTCTAAAACACAAAGCCAGTCTTCTTCACCAAGTGCTTTCATCCAAAATTAAGAATGTTTCAGATACATTCATCTAACCATCCATTACAGTTTAAATATCCCAGGCTGTGATCACATGACCCAGCCTTTCATTCAATGAATTTTATTAAAAAAATATTTCCCACTTAAATATAGATTCAACAGTTCTTGAGTTAAAACATAAAATTCAAAAAATCATACCCCCACTATAACCCCATTAAATTTTTAATAATAAATATTTCAATCAATATATTAGTAAAATGACCCCATATCATGACTTATCTGAAATATGCTTTTAGTTTTAACAGACAGGTAATCAAAGACATTTCATTTAACCCTGGAAAACTTCCTGCTGTCAGCCTTAACTCCCATAACAGTGCTTTTTTCTCTAAAATGAGGTTCCAGGGTCCTCCCCGTGGGTTACATATTACCTTTTTTAAAATGCAAAACTTAAATTCATGCTTAAAACAATCCATAATATGTTTATACAATGCATTTGTTGTTTTTCCTTTTTTAATTTCATATATATGTTCACAAACCCTCTCCATTGATTTCCACTCAGTTTTCCCTACATAAAATCCAGGGCATTCCTGGCATAAAGCCACATATACAACACCTTTTGTATTGTAATTGTATCTACCTGTGACTTTAAACACCTGAATTTTAATCGTAAACCTGTTTCCTAGGTACATGTACCTACAATAGTTACAGCACCCACATTTAGACACAAGCTTTTTCTTATAATTATTATCTTTGATCGATTCAGAAATGTTTTTAAAACGTCTACCTAATTTATAGAATATCATACATTTATTCCCACATTGTCATTGACTATATTCCAATTTTATTTATAATGCTCCTTATTAATTCAATATCCAATGAGTAAGTAATGATCAAGAAACTCACTGGCCTTGAACCAGTTTGAGGTGTCTTATTCATAAATTCATTGCCAATATTATTAAATTAAATATTACTAGTCTCACCCCTATAAATTGACTAGCCCTCTCCATTCACCCTCACTACGCTCGGGCTCACTTTGCTGCCCTACTCTACCCCCATTCACACATACCCCATTGCAATTACCTTTATACCTAACTATCCCTCCCCTTCCTGTCCCACTAGCCACTACAATTCCACTTCCTGAATATTCAACAACCACCTTACTAATCTGTCAATTTTGTCAACACCACTTTTTCTATACCACTGTCTCTACCTACTCTATCTGACCATATTTTATTCCAACATGTATTATTTTCTAATATCTTCTACACTACTCCTTATTCTCTCTATCTCCACCTCTTACCACTCCAATCTCTGTGACCCACTCCTATGTTCACTAACTTCTCACTCATACAACATATATCCAACTACTTCATCTTTTACTATCTCCCCTAATCTCTTTACTACCTCTACCTCAAGTCTATATAAACTATCCATACTACAGGTTTTTAAACCTTTTCTCAAAGCTAAGTCAAAACTATACAAACTCTATCTAGCATCTACTACACAATCTGTCCTCACTAAAAACCTACTTTCTTCTGGAGATATCCATCCCAACCCTGGCCCCTCTTCTCTCCCCAAAACTACCTCTACACTGCCCCCATCTTACTCCTCTAACAGTCACCCACCTCATTCACAACAATCATCTTCATCCAAATACTTAACTATTTACTCATCGAATATTCAGAGTCTAGCAAATAAAGTCACTGAGCTGCACTCATGGATAGCTCTCAATACCCCTCACATCCTCTCCCTATCTGAAACCTGGCTCAAGCCACAAATCTCAAATAGTGAAATACTCCCACCAGGTTATAATATCTTCCAATCTGATAGACCTGTAAAAAAGGGGGTGGAGTGGCCATTGTCTACTCAAACAGCCTTAACCTCTCGCCATACCCTTCCTCAATTCCTGACAGCTGACAGTAACCTTCTCCTTGTTCAGCCTGGTGAGTGGAACATCTGTGTACCTTACTATAGAGTCTCCTATTACTAGCATGTTGGGTATGGTGTTTTGCCTTAGGGGCTGTCGTGAGGCCCACTGCTGAGGTGAATTATGTGTTTTCTGGCTTGTGATTGGAGGTGCAGGTTGCTTGCTTGTCTGGTTTGGAGGGCACTGATTCTTTTTCAGTTTGGTACCTAGTGCCTCCAAATATGTTTTTGTGTATTTATGTGTATGTTTTGCCGGTGCTTGTTTTGTAGATCCATGTGTGACTGATGGTGTGATGCTAGTGTGTCTCTTCTCCTCTTGACTGTCTGTTACAGTCATGGGTTGAGAGCGCTTAGCCTCCAGTCTGGCTGTGTATTTGCATCTCTCACAAGTGTTTGTGTCTAGACATAAGAGGAGAGGGTTGTCTGTATACATGAGGCATTTGTGACATTGCCTCAGGGTGCCCAATTCCACCAGGTGAACTGGAGAGTACACCTGAAGCTGACCTCTGGACATGCTTGGAAGAGTGAGTTTCACTTGTCTTGCAGACAGTCGAGGGTCTTATGCTGTATTATAATAGTGCTGTCTAGGAGATTTGGAAAATAATAGTGCTGTCTAGGAGATTTGGGCAAGTGCTGATTTGGGTTATGCAAGTGCTGCAATAAGAGCAGTTGATCTGAAGCACTTGAGTTGAGGCTTGCCTAGTTCTAAGGGAAAATTTGCAGCGCAGACTTTGTGGAGCCAGGAATAGTATACCCCAGCTAACCGGCGCTGCCCGACGCTGCTCTGTGCACAAGACCGCACAAAAAGAGAGTTGCAGGGTTTTAAGAGAGAGAGAGAGAGATCACCGAGTTTGGAATTGACCCAAAATGGCCAATAAAATTAGAAGAATACACCTACTCAGATGGAACGTTATGGTAAATAAATGTATGAGATGAAGCCCATGTAGCTGCTGCACAAATATCATAATAAACAGCTGGTCGGATTGCCTATGACCAGCTGTCCTGTTGAGAAATCTAAATCTTTAGTTGCCTGTGAACATCTAGTGCCTATATTAGGAGGAACTGCTTGCTTAATAGGGGCCTGAGAAGGAAAGTACCTTTAAGAAAAGTTTTGCACAATTTGACTGCTGACAGGAAGATAGACTCTTGATGACCAAGTGGATGCCGCCGCGCCGCCCAGAACTTGACTGTGGAACTGCTGGCTACCATCATTATTAAAGAGAGAGAGAAAAATCAAGCACACACGGAGAGGAACCAGAGGATCTAGGCCTTGCCGCGCTGTCCAGGTTGGAGGAGGAATGCAGGATGGATGGGATATCAGATCCCGAATAGGATCTATCCAAGGGAGGATCACCGAAAGTGAGACCTTAAGGGGGGGACAGATCTGTCGAGGCCAGAACGAGCAATGAGATCAATTCTGCAACCCAAGCTACAGTTTCTTGGCAGTAACCACTCTTCCTCACTTTTCCTTCCCATCTCCACTGGTGTTTCCCAAGGCTCCATCTTGGGACCCCTTTTGTTTAACGTCTTCACCAATGATCTTTACACCTCATGCAAAGAATCATCCCTTATTCGGTATGCCAATGACTCCACACTTATATCCATCTCAAATAACATTCCTGAACTACACTCCCTGACCCAACAGACCCAACTATCCACTGAACAATGTCTCTCTCACAACCTATTGATCCTAAATCCCTAAAAGACCAAACTCCTACTTTTCCTTCCCCGTTCTCTTTCTCATCACAAAACCTCCTTTTTTATTACATCTTATAACAATACACTTATCCAACCTGACACGCACACAAAACTCCTAGGGGTCATTATTGATGACAAACTAAAGTTCAACCTACACATACTCCAATGTATAAAAAAAAAACAGAAACAAGGTCTGCTGTATTGGAACAAAATATTCCTAACCCCTGAATCTAGACTTACCCTGGGCCAGGCACTCCTCCTCCCCTCCCTTTTATATGCCGCCCCAGTTCTTACCAATATCCAGGCCTCCACTCTAAACAAACTCCAACAGACTTACCATAAAATAGCCAGATTCATTACTAACTCCCCATAAAACTCACACCACTGCATTTCTTTAAACTCTCTTCAATGGCTTGAACTTCCCCAATTTCTGCTGTCTTATCAATTTCATATGCTACACTCTATTCTTTATAAACCCTCCTTCTGTCCATCTCTATCTTCCTTAGTCTCCATCTACATCCCATCCCGGACCCTCCATATTTCTAACCAATAATTACTTGATATCTACCACCCAAAAAGGTCAGTAGGCAAACTACTCTGCAAATACTCCCTTGCCCATGCTTGGAACAAACTTCCCCTTGACTTATGTTCAGTCTCCCACACCTCACACTTTAAAAATGAACTAAAAGCTTATTTTCTCAATTCCAGAACCTGCCCTTGCCATGACCCTACCTAGTCTTCCTTCCCTTTATGTACCCTCGAAGGGACCATACTTAGTACCTCATTACACCTCTCTTTCCAATGTGTCTACTATGCATTTGCATAATGTTATACAAACATTTTTTTATTGTTGACCTATTGAACTATATCAATGTAAAATTGTTACTTAGCTTCTTTTTAATGCAACTTTAACTTTATGCATGTAACCCAACATATGTGAATCTTTTTGCTATAACTGCTATTATATCAATATTGTTTAAAATTGTACTTGTTTAAAAAATACTACTGGAGCTTTTCTCCTCGGGTCTCCACTGAAAATGGGCCACAAGCCCAGTTAGGCAAACCTGGTTAACAAATGTCAATAAATAAATAAATAATCATTTTTTTTCTCTGTTAATAATGTCATCCATTGAAACATCAATGAATATTTCAGGATACACCCTACTAGGAAACATATTCTTTAACCTTCCACATTCTTGTATAAAATCATCATACAGAGAAACTGAAAATTTATATAGAGCTTACTGTGATGGATTTGAAATCTTCTTAAGACACTCAGTCTTGCTGGTGGGATTCTGCTAAAATCAAATTCTGGTTATATTTGCATTCACAGTCTGTTGAATACAGAAACTTGCAGAATATACACTGATGAGAGAATATACTTTGCAGCATCAACTTAGACCAGTAACAAATAACTTTTTATAATCAACCAAATGAACTAATGTTGCAGCCTAAAGTACTGTTCCACTTTACTTCTCATATAGTACAGATGATGTGAGAGATATAACATTTACCTCGAGACAAATGTGTCTCTACCAATACCCCCAACATAACCGGATTCATAAAGATCTTTATATACAATTTTAGTCATGCACATACATATACATTTCCTCTTGGTATTCTATTTTGGAGAATAGCTCATCCTGTAGAAACAGTACTAATTGTTGCCAATGCTGACACAAATGCTGACTTGATAATATTATTTTTAAGCTTCCTTGTTTAACAATGTCTTGTCACATTTTTGCTGAATTTATGAGGCCAGCTTTTCTGACAGTGTGAACATCCTGTATTCTATTTGGATCTTTGTATAAGAACATCTGTTCTTGTGCCAATGCTGATAACAGTGTCCTGTTGTCCATGCAGAAAAACATGTTTTTAAGGAAACACATTGTCACAGTGTCATTGTCCATTCTTTTAAAGTAGATTTTGCATTTTTACTCTTGCATACATCCTGTTTTTAAGTCTGTAAGGGAAAAATGTCCATTCAGCAGATTCCTTATTTTCCAAGCCATGGTCATTTAGTATGGATGCTGATCACATACTACTAAACTCTGTTTCTGCATTTAAGCAAGCTTTATTTTATACATTATTTATGTTACATATTTGTAACAAAATTACTTTCAACCTTAAAAACCTGTTGAGCATAATCTTACAATTCCTTCTTTTTTAATGTACTCAAAACACTTTATACTGATATGTATTTTTGATAAGAAACAAAACTTTAGTCTTCTTTTGATACAAGTCAACATGCAATTGTACAATGATATCAAGTATTACTACCAAAACTGAATGTATCTAACAACTTTCTCTTTTGCAGACCATTCTGTGAAAATATTTCATCAATTATGATCTATGTCTGCTTTAGTTTAACTTGATTAATTTATTCTTTTGCAATTACAGAATTTAATTTATGACTTAGAACTGTTCCATTACCTCTTTGCAACTGTTGAATTAACTATAAGAGACAAGAACCATGTGCTACTGCAAGCATTTATACACTGCTGAAAATATACAGTTTCAATGTCATTTTAACCATAACATTGTGTTTATGTCTCTGAACTGCCCATTGACACCTTGGTAAAATACTGAGCTGGGCTTAGATAATAAATATTTGAAAGCAATTAGTTTAGTATATTTACACTAAAGAATGTTATGTACATATTAGTCTATTAGTTGTATGAGTACAATATTTTAATATAATTGTCCTCTAACTGGGGTAAAACCAGTGATGTTACAACTTGACAAATTACTTTTGAACTTATTACAATGTATCCTGTACAGTATGTATTTACACAGACTGTTTGCTATTCATGCATTTCAATCTAGTAGGTGCCCTGGACCCATTGTTTTCTTTAAATATGTTTTTTCACACATATTCATTACTAGACATTAATTTCATTTGTACTGAATTATTCTGCATTTGTACATACAAAGACTATCATGTGTACTGAATTCTTCTGCATTTGTACATACAAAGACTATAAAGTGCATTTAGTCTAATCTTACAAATGTAATAACATTAATATTAAGCAAAATCTTGGAAAATGTTTGTCTCTTTAGAAATGTCTAGTGGAACTGGCACCAAAGGCACATGTCCTGTTATTTTAAACTACATACTCAAAAATTAAAACCTATTCATGCTTTTTTATACCAACATTGTTTTGCCAAAAACATATTAAAAATAGTGACCAATCTTGTTCAATTTTTTACATATCTTTACTTTCTCTTGTATAGCTGTAATAAATTTTAAGCTGTCTCTTGTTTTTTAAACCATCTCTTATATAGCTTTACAGTTTAACAGGTTGTAAATACAATTTAATACTAAACAATACAATAATAACTAGCATAAAATATCTTGGGCTTTCAGATTTAATCTGTTTACCAGTGTTTCTTATGCACGAATACCTGTTTTTTCCTTCCCCCCCCCTAAAATAGTATTGTCAAGAAGGAATGATATATTTCTTCCTGTAGCTTTATTTTAGACCCTTGTTGTTTATTTTTTCTGTAGCTTTATTTCAGACCCTTGTGCAGTACTACTTAAACAGTCAGTATAAAACAGGAAGTACCCCTCCCCCTGTAGTATTGCACTATCGTTTATCTCCTTTATGCTGTGAGAATAGAATGTATAATAAACTATAGACTTTTGTTTGATTTGATCATTTTTTATAAATCTTTTGCTGTTTATTACCACTAGTAGGTATTTACACCCTTCTGCACAATTGATTTGAACTGTATGTATATATTGTCGATTTGCTGGCTGCACTTGATGCAACTGAGGGTTTTTTTAACATTTATTTGCAAACAGATTATCAGTGACATCTATGCCCAATTGTGACATTTTATTACAATTACCAAATAGTGTTGCATATGAACATTTTAACAATTATGTTTTAATAACAATAATGTTTTAGAAAAACTCAAGCTACTTGTCTGGCAATCAGTTTTGTTGTTTATCTTATCTTTCCAACATTTCCTGTAACTATTCATTCAGTCTAGAAAGGTCTGAGCTCACAAACTATACTCTATAAACTATAGTTAATTATTTTGGCATTTTTCCTTTAATTTGATTGTGATTTGCATAACTATGCATTTATAATACATTACGATTAGCTTACATGGATTTCAGTATTTTTATTATTTTATTTAACTGCTCTGCCATTTATTTTACAAAGACTGTTTGACTAATACCATCTGTGATTTTATTTCCTTTTAAAATTCAGAAATGTAACTGTTTGGGGTGGTGTTACTATACAATTATATAAACATTGTAAAAAACAAAATAGATATTAGCATAACTAACACATGTTTATATTTACATTATTTATATTTGCTGTTGTCTGCCTTTTGCTTTTGTGCATTGTAAACAAATGTACTCTAGATAAAAAGAACATACATGCATGTCTGCCTTGTATCTGTATATCTTTATACAAGCATGTCAGTCTTGTGACTTGAAATCTTTACTCTTATTAACTATTTTAATTTGATTTTATGCACTAGAACTGTTTAGTGTAACTATTTTTATTTACTTTTTATACACTAAAACTGTTGTGTACCTTTTGACTATGCTATTAGCTTAGCAGTTATATACTGTACTACTGATAAATGTCTTGCTTTAACTGAATGGAAGTAAAACATTTAAGAATGATTTGTCCCTACCATCCTACCATGTATGCTTAACCATTTTCAAAACAGACATATTCTAAAATATATTTCTTTTGCACAAATCAGCTGTAGTTTCCTGTTGTTTTTAAGCTCAGCTGTTATATGGAGGAAGTCAGTCTCTGTCAGTTTAGCTAATTTATTTTCTTTATCCTGCAACTGCTGTTCAAGAGTTTTCTCATAGTCTGCCTGATATGTCTCAGGAGCCTGTTCTGTTCAATCTGAAACTCCTAAGCACTTTTGAAAAAATGTATGTATAACTTGTCTAAGCTTCCTGAACTTATTGTGTCTGTCTTTTATAAGTGTATTACATTCTTTTGTAACAAAATGTACTAGAGGTTCTATCAGTAACTGATTTGACTGTTGCTGTAATTCTGAAATAAACCTTTTACATCTGGTGACAGAACATAACTGTCCAACATCTGAATATAATAGAAACACTTTACCCTTAGTTAATTCTTTATCGTGAATAGATCTGTCTTTACAGAAACCATATGCTCAAACTGTCCCTTAACTACCATTTTTTTGTGCAATAGGGTGACAACTAGTGAAATACAAAAATTAATTTGAATATGTTGTTTTTCTGTAAATTTCAGAAACCAATTTCTTATTAGACCTATCTTTCAATAACATTCCATCCAAGTAACATATGCATTCCAATATTATATGTAAATTCAAATTCAGAAATTTTCTCAACCTCATCTGTCCCTATGAAGAAAATATCATCTAGGAACCTAGTATATAGGCACCATGAGGATACAAAATTACTATTAAAAATAGAATTTCTCTCCCACTCCACCATGGTAATATTAGAAAACAATGAGCCACAGGCAGAGCCCATTGCCACACCCTTTACCTGCAAAAAAATATTGCCCCTCAAAATGTAGTTGTTTTTTTTAAAACAAGTTCAAGCAATTCCACATATAAATTAATTTTTTTCTTGGGAGAGTTTTCCACTCTTATAAGAAATCAGTAAGCCATTCAACCCCTAGGGAATGCAGAATAGCTGTGTACAGATCCTTCACATCGATTGTCAGGAAAACATGGCTAACATTGTAACCCAATTGTTGATGTGTTCAAAAAGTCCCATGAGTCCTTAATTAGATGTTCTACTTTTTTTGCACTAATGATTTCAACCTATAATCTAAAAATGTTGCAATGGGGTATGTTATTGAACAATGAGCATATATTATTGCTCTGAAAAGTGGGTTATTTTGGTCCTTATGTATTTTTAGGTACACCAAAGACCATGGGTATGAGAGGTTTTAACATATTTAAATACTTATAATCATCAACACTTATTTATTGTTGCATTCCCATGTTGTATATTAAAACATTGATTTTTTTGTATGATACATTTACTCCATTTTAGATAATTGTCTGTAAGCATCATCAAACAGAATGTTACACATTCTTTCCACATAATCCAATTGATCCATATTGACTAACCCCCTCTCTTATCCAGTTTCACAATTCTGATAGCTGCAGATTTTAATAATTCCAAATTTTTATTCTGTCTTATTAAATTACTCAATATACAATTTCTGCTACCCATCCTTTTTTTTCCCTTTCTCATAACTCAACCTATTTACCTTTCACTGTTCTACTCTCCTCCTCTAATTTTTCCTACCTCTCACCTCATGAAACTTTGAGTGCATAAATGCCTGCACTTCAAATTATACTTATGTACTCCAAAATACTTATGTTTTAATTTCATTCAATACTTTTTTATAACACCTTGCTCAAATGTTATTATTCTGTCGTCTATATTACTGTGTTTTAGTAGTTTTTGAAAATTGTATTGTAATCCACGGTGGTGGTGCTGCGGTAGCATTGTCACCTCACAGCAAGACGTTGTCCCATTTGATTCTCAGCTAGAGTGTCTACTGTGGAGACATGTGTGAATAGGCGTACCTTCGTTGAAGGTTGTGCATTAGGGCCGGCAACTCAGCACGTAAAAATCAACTGCCAATCATTAGCCGACCGGAGTTCCGCTGTGGCGACCCCTAACCGGGAAAAAAAAGCCGAAAAGACACAACAACAACTTGTTAACTTTGTTGATATTAGCTTTGTAATAATTGTATATGGAGCTTTTCTCCCTGGGCCTCCACTGAAAACAGGCTCATTTTGGCTCAATGGACTTTCCCAGTTAACAAACTGCAAATAAATAAATAAAAATATAATTTTCCAAGATGAATCTAATATCTAATTCACAAAATTGTTCAAAATTTTGGAAAATCAGATGCAGGGGGTTATAAGTACTAGCTGTTTTTGGACCAGATACTTCAAAGCTATTGATATTAAACATTATATTTAAGTTTAACTTTCTAACAAAAGTTTTAAGTCAATAATAGTGTCTGCAATATTTTCTTTCCTTGCCAGGATGAATGAAAGTCCTTTTGAAAAAACTTCCACATATGCAGGGTCAATAGCATAAGAACTAAAATTAAACACTTTAAAATCCCCAGTCATACCGGTGACAACAGAACATGGGTGAACCATCTCAAAAATTATGTTTGAATCCATTGTCATGTCACCTATCGTTTCCAACCCGTCCTTTTGTATAGTTGATTCTGCCATTGCTGCCTCCAATTCTTTGGCAGGTATGATTCCTCTGGCCATTGCTCCCAATTTTCAACCATTATCTTCTGATTGCCTTCCTTTTTCCTTATCCATTATAACCATTGCAATAGTGGAAAATCCAAAGGGGGTTCACTGCACTCAAGGTCCCTACCTTGATTTAAGTTAATATTTTTGTTAACCGGAATTGCATCCAATTGAATGCTTCTCACACATTTGCTACACCAACCCTGGGTCTCAGGTTCATAGGTTTATAGGTAGGTACTAGGCTATTGGCCCTAGGGCCTATATAAGCCTAGCCAGATGGTACCCTGGCTTTTGCCAACCAAGAAAATTATTTTCCTGTGCCCCTGTCAAGCAGAGCCACAGAAGTGATCCCGGGGGGGGGGGGGTTCCTATCTCCCATCCAATCATCAAGATTTTTCTTGAAGAGTGCTAATTGTTGCCTCCAATTTTTTGACAGGTACGAATCCTCTGGCCATTGCTCTAAATTTTCCACCAGGTGGGCTTGTATAAGATTTATGATTCAAATAATCCACCCTGTCCCTTTCAAACTTCTTAAACTTCAATTGTTTTATTTTTTCACTCTCACCATCAATAGTGTTAAAAGCACGAGAATACTGCACTTTGTATTGGTCATATAACAAATCTTCAGTAATTGCCTTATCAATAATGGGAATTTCATTGCACAATTGAATCATGAGCTTTGTATTGTGTTTTCCTAGCAACTCCATTAGTTCACACTCATGCTGATCAAATAACTCTAACAACTCACAATGCAATACTGAGTTTTTTCTAGCCCAGTAGGGTATTTCCAAGCATTAAGGCCTTTTGGCACTGTATTAGCCTTAATAGATTCAATTAAATATATGTTTTTAACTGGAGTTTGCAAAACCTGAACAGTTTATATTTGTACTCACATAACTGTTGATGTTGTGTTCCCTACTTTTCCGTTCAACAAGTCTAAAATCAATCTTTCTTTGTAGCCACTTGCACAATTTAGGAACTGTACAAACCAATGCCCCACTGTTATTACCAGTCACTGTGTTGTTAACTTCATTTACTGGTTTGTTAATGTACCATTCTCATAATGTTTGTTCCATCCTGATATCGGTCTGTTTGACTTACATTCTGGTCAGCCACTTCCACCATTATATGAAAAAGAAGAGTTAGCTTCCAAACTTTGAGTCAGCTGTTGCAGTAGAAGTGTTAAATTACCAATGGGCCAGTATAATTTTTCAAGTTCAAGGTCTGGAAAGAGAGACTGGGGGCTGCTGGAACCACCTGATGCCATTGCGATTCACAAACAAGCTAATGAACTATAAAACCAACGAATTAAATAACTTCTAAAACACAAAAATGCAGACACAGTCTCATTCACCAACACTCATTTAATAACATATGTGTTTTTGTCCAAAATTAAGACTTCTTCAGATACATTCGTCTAACCTTCCAATAAAATTTAAATATCCCAGGCTGTGATCATATGACCAAGCCTTTCATTCAATGAATTGTATTAAAGAAACCTTCCCCATTTAAATATAGTCTCAACAATTCTTGAATTAAAATGACAAATTCAACAAACCATACCCCCACTATAACCCCATTAAATATTTAATAATAAATATGTCAAATATATCAGTATAATAATCCCCACATTGTGAATTATCTAAAATAAGCTTTTACTTTTAACATACAGGTATCAAAGATATTTCATTTAACTCTGGGAAACTTCCTGAATTCAACCTTAACTGCCATAACAGTTCTATTCACTAAAACGAGGTTACAGGGTCCTCCCCTTGGGTTAGATATTACCTTTTCTAAAATACAAAACTTAAATTCATGGTTTAAACAAATTACAATATGTTTATACAATACATTTATTGTTTTTCCCTTTTTAATTTCATATGTCTTCATAAACCCTCTCCCTCAGTTTCCGCTTGGTTTTCCTTACATAAACTCAAGGGCATTGCTGGCATAAAGCCACATATACAACACCTTGTGTATTGCAGTTGTATCTACCTGTGACTTTTACCTGGTTTTTAGTCATAAATGTGTCCCCTAGGTGCATTTACTTACAATATTTACAGCACCCACATTTAGACAGGAGGTTTTTCTTATCATAATTATTATCTTTGAATGATTCAAAAATGTTTTTAAAACTTCTATCTCCTTTGTAGACTGTCATAGGTTTATTTCCCACTTTACCTTTATTTCCATGTTGTCACTGACTATATTCCAAGTTTTATTTATAATGCTCCTTATTAATTCACTATCAAATGAGTAGGTAATGATCAAGGAGATGACTGGCTTAGAATTAATTTGAGGTATCCTATCCATAAATTCAATGCTAATATTATTAAATGAATTACTACTAGTCTCACCCCTCAAAATTGGCACATAATAACTATTTTTTCTCTTATTGATAACGTCATCCAATGAAATATCAGTGAATATTTCAGGATATCCCCTACAAAAAAAGCATATTCTTCAACTTTCCACATTCTTGTATAAAATCATCATACAGGAAAACCATACATGCTACCCAGACAAATTGTCCCTTAACTACCACTTTCTTTTGCTCAATAGGATGACAACTAGTGAAATACAAAAATGAAATTGAATGTCAGCTTCTGTAAATTTCAGAAACCAATCTCTTATTAGCCCTATCTTTCAATAACATTACATCCAAATAGGATATATTTTCCTCTCCAATGTTATATGTAAATTCTAAAAAGTGGGTAGTATTAGTAATATATTTTACAAATTCAGAAATTTTCTCAACCTCAACTGTCCATACAATGAAAATATCATCCAGGTACCTAGTATATAGGCAGCACGAGGAGACAAAATTACTATTAAAAATAAAAATTCTCTCCCACTCCACTATGACAATATTAGAAAACAATGGGCCACAGGCAGAGCCCATCACCACATCCTTACCTACAAAAAGTGTTGGCCTCCAAAATAAATATAGTTGTTTTTTAAAACAAGTTAAAGCAAATCCACATATAAATTATTTTTTTTTTTTTCTTGGGAGGGTTCTCCACTCTTTTGTAAGAAATCAGTAAACTATTCAACCGCTAGGGAATGTAGAATAACCATGAACAAATCCTTTGCATCAGTAGTCAAGAAAACCTAGCTATCATAACCCAGTTGTTGACACTTGTTCAAAAAGTCCCATGAGTCTTTACTTAGATGTTCTACTTTTTGCACTAATAATTTCAACCTATAATCTTAAAAGTTTGCAGTGGAGTGTGTTATTGAACAATGAGTGTCTACTATTGGTCTGAAAGGTGGGTTATTTTGCTCCTTATGTATTTTAGGTACATGAAAGACTATGGGTGTGAGAGGGTTTACTATATTTAAATATTTATAATTATCAGCACTTATTTCTGTTGCAGTACCATGTCATATAGTAAAACACTCATTTTTCTGTATGATATATTTACTTCATTTTTAGATACCTGTCAGTAAGCATCATCAAACAGAATGTTATACATTCTTTCCACATAATCCAATCGATCCATAATGACTCTCCCCCTCCCTTATCCATTTTCACAATTCTGATATCCACACATATTAATAATTCCAAAATTTTATTCTGTCTTGTTAAATTTGACCTGTAATAGTCAATATCATGTTCCAAGATGAATCTAATATCTAATTCACAAAATCATTTAAAAATTTGGAAAATCGGATGCAGGGTGAGGGGGGGTATAAGTACTGGCCATTCTCATACCAGGCATTTCAAAGCTATTGGTAGTTTGTTTGTCTTTTCGGCTTTTCCCAGTTAGGGGTCGCCACAGTGGAATTCTGGTCCGCTAATGATTGGCAGTTGATTTTTATGGTGCTGAGTTGCTAGCCTGATGCCCAACCTTCAGCGAAGGCACGCCCATTCACACATGTCTTTCGGAGGCCACTTGACTGCGGGGAGGGCATGCAGACTCCACACAGAAGGCACTCCAGCTGAGAATCGAACAGGAGACCCTCTTGCTATGAGGTAACAATGCTACCGCTGTACCACCGCAGGTATTCAAAGCTATTGGTAGTAAACACTATATTTAAGTTTAGCTTTCTAACAAAAAGTTTTAAGTCAGTAATAGTGTCAACAATATTCGCTCTCCTTGCCGGGACAAATGAAAGTCCCTTTGAAAAAACTTCCACATGTGCAAAGTTAATATCATAAGAACTAAAATTAAGCACTTTAAAATCATATTGGTGGCAAAAGAACATGGGTGAACCATCTCAAAAAATATGTTCAAATCCATTATCGTGTCACTATTGTTTCCACCCCTTCCTTTTGTATGGTTGTTTCTGCCATTGCTGCCTCCTATTCTCTGGCAGGTACAATTCCTCTGACAATTGCTTCTTGTTGTGCACCATTATCCTCTGCTTGCCTTCCTTTTTCTTTATCTATTCTGACTGTCACAATGGTGGAAAATCCAAAGGGGGTTCAATGCATTCAAGGTCCCTACCTTGATTTAAGTTCATATTTTCATTAACTGGAGTTAAGTCCAATTTAACACTTCCCACATGTTTGGTACCCCAGCCCAGGGACTCAGGTGGGCTTGGATAAGATTTATCATTCAAACAATCCACCCCGTCCCTTTCAAACTTCTTAAACTTCTGTTGTTTTATTTTTTCACTCTCCCCATCAATAGTTCATAGGTTCATAGGTTCATAGGTTGATACTAGGCTATCTGCCCTAGGGCATTTATAAGCCTAGCCAGAGTGTGTTTGGCTTTCGCCACCATTTTAGATTAGTTGACTGTGCCTCTGTATAGTAGGTCACAGAAGATAGCCCTTTTGAGGTTAGTTTACTGTGCCTCTGTCTAGTAGGGACACAGAAGAGATCCCAGGGGTAAACCTATTATCTCCCATCCACTCGTCAAGATTTCTCTTGAAGAGGGTTATTGAGGGACTCTGCCTAACATGGATTGGGATTTTGTTCCAGAGTGAGAGGAGCCTCTGGGATATGAATCTGTCCCTCCAGCATGTCCTATTTATTTCTGTGAGCCTCTGGGATATCAATCTGTCCCTCCAGCATGTCCTATTTATTTCTGTGCTGAGGTTTAAGTCCCTGGAGTTTATAGCTCTAAGGGATTTGGATTTCCTGAGGTGGAGCATGTCCATTAATTCTGGGTTGGACATGGCTTTATACGTCAGGCACAGATCGCCTCTGAGTAGGCGGTAAGCAACTGAGTAGAGCTGGAGTTTCTTTAGCCTAATTGCGTAGGGCATCTGTTTGAGTCCCTTGATCATCTTGGTGAGGTACTTTTGGGGTCTTTCCAGTTGCTGAAGATGTCGGGTAAGGTACATCCCAAATGGGGCACTGTATTCAATTATGGGCCTGATGAGTGATGAGTAGAGGGGCACAATGACCTCTCTTGATCTAGATGTGAACCCTTTCGTGATACGGTGGGCTATATAGAAGGTCTTTCTAACCACTTTGGCAATGTGATTGTCAAAGGAGAGATTGCTATCTACTTGGGTCCCCAACTCCCTAATTACTTCTTCCATACTTAATGGATTACCACCTATGTGGTAATTTGTGGGCACTTTGTTTTTCCTAAAGGGGATGACTATGCACTTTTTGGCATTTAGCTTTAGGCCATTGCTCTGGCACCAGTTATCCGTCTCTGTGAGACCCTTTTGGAGGATGCTTGTGTCAGTCGGTGAGTCGATTATAGTGTTAAAAATACGAGAATACTGCACTTTGTATTGGTCATATAACAAACCTGCAGTAATTGCCTTATCAAGAATGGAAATTTCATTGCACAGTTGATTCATGAGCTTTGTACTGTGTTTTCCTAGCAACTCCATTAGTTCACACCTCTGACAATCAAATAACTGTAACAACTCACAATTACAATACTGAGTTTTTCTAGCCCCGTAATGTATTTCCAAACATGAAGGGCTTTTGGCACTCTATTAGCGTTAATAGATTTAATTAAATACATGTTTTCTAACTGGGGTTTGTAAAACTTGAACAGTTTATATTCGTACTCACATAACTGTTTATCTAGTGTTGCCCCACTTTTCCGTTCAACAGGTCCAAAATCAATCTTTTTTTGTAGTCACTTGCACAATTTATGAACCGTATAAAGCAATCCCCTACTGTTATTACCAGTCACTGTATTGTTAACTTCAGTCACTGGTTCTTTAATGCGCCGTTCACTTAACTTTTGTTCCATCCTGACATTAGCCTGGTTGACACACATATTAGCCTCTGGTTGGCCATCTTTATGCATACAAACATTTTTGTTGTAAAAAAAACAAAGGTCGTTTTACCCCTATAGACAGGATCTTTAAATTTTTGATGTCGTTATTACTCTTGATTCAGATGTTTTTTAAATAATTTTCAGTTCTGCTTCAAAGTACTATATGAGCTTTTCTTTCTGAACATATAATTGTGATTGCTTCAGATGAAATCTTAATGCAGTATTCTCCTGGTGTACAGGGTAAATAGTCCAATCCAGTTCATAAATCAAAATAATTCTGCAAAATATCAGCAGTATTTTAATTGCCCTGATTCATGACTCTCAGTAAAGTACAAATGGCTGTATTCCTGTTATTACATGCACTTATCAGGACTTTTAGCATTTCTATAACATTCTGGAAACTTTCTAAAAGAATGTGTGCTGGTAGTACCTTTGCAATCATCTCTCTGGCTGTTTTTTATGCTCGTATCTGCAAAAGAAGATACATCCAGTTTACAGTTAGAAATAAGCCTGTAACTATGTAAACAGTTTTTATTTTAGTTAATGCTGTTGCATATAGACTTTGTTACCTCTTTTTCTGTATGTTACATTTATTTTTTATTGTTTATACACTTTTTTAACAGTTTGACTGAATCTCTATCAGTATCTATGGTTTTCCTAAATTTTGACTGTACTGCACTATTGGGTCTATATTTTGTCAGCGAAATGGCATTACAGTGAATGCCATTTCGTTGACACATATAGACCAAAATCTTAAAAGAGCAAAACCCCAGTTCACCGATTTTTTTTCCCATGGAAAAAAATCTGGGAACCAACAAAACACAACATACCAATTAAAACATTAAAAAAGTGGGGGGGGCTTTGCCCTCCACACCACCCAATGTGGGGGGCTGTGTCCCCCACACCCACCTAACTAAATATACCAACTCTGAGATCGCACTACAGTCAGGTAAAAGGCAATGTCATGGCTCAGGCCAAGTGATTTCTTTCCCTGGGAAAAAAATTGCTAACCTGAGCTTTTGCTCTTTTCCGATTTTTGTCTGTATGTGTCGGCGAAACGGCATTTGCTGTAATGCCATTTCGCTGACATGATATAGACCAGCATTATTTTATCAATACAACCTGGGTAGGGTCTGAAATGAATCCGTTCTGATTAGTTCCCTACCCTAGTAAACATAAAGAAATAAAAAAATAAGCAAACAAATATTCATGTACTTTTTGCACAGATTTGCATAATATTCAATTTCTACACTGTATGAATTATTTTAATGATGATAAGTTTCTCATAAGCATTATGATGCATAAGGCTAAGGGTTTTAGTTTTCGAAGAAATATTCAGAGTAGTTGAATAAACTGAGTGGAAGCGAATAATATGTACTAATTCATTGCTTTCAGTTTGGTACATTTTATCATGATTCAGTTGAATTCAAATTTCACTGAGAACTAGTACATTGAAGTACCATTTCAACAGAGCTGACATAGACTTTTGAGCAGTACAGCAAATGGAATAGCTCCTGATTTTTGATCATCTTTGCTGCCCATTTTTCCAGTAGTACCAGGATCATACCTCCCCATTATTGCTAACATTTGCATCCAGCAATGAATATATAACTGTGTAAAAGAAAAACTTAAAAGACCAAAGCACGTTAGGTTCAAGCAAGGCACCCTTTATTACTTGCAGCAAGGAGACAAAGCATGTAGGTACAAGGTTTGTCTGATTTTCTGGAGATCAGTATGTTATTCTTATACAGTTCTCTTCATGTCACACAGAAAATGTTACCAAATCTACTGCTGACGTAGTTGGACACAGCTTTCTGTATGTTACACAGAAAATGTTACCAGACTTATTGCTGACATGGTCAGATTATTGCTGTCTTGCAAAAACATTTGAGAAAATCAACCTGGCCTTGGGCTTATTTTAGCCCTCCTTGGTTCTTCAATTCTTCAATTGTACAGTTCTAATACATGTGTTACATTTTGCCTAGATTCAAGGTACATTTCTAGCTTTGGTACAAGTAATGCTGACTATGTTTTAAGCTTGCAAACATCTATTGTTTTCTTTATCAAGGCTTCTAGCAGCTGCACATTTTCACATAGCATATGCAGAATAAAATGTCTCTTATCAAGTTTCTAGTAGCTGTGCAGATTCATACAACATGAACAGAATAAATGTATTAACCCTTTTAAGCCTTTAATGCACTAAGCATGCATATTGCTATTATGCATTTTTCTAACATTTCCCCCCTTTTAATACTTTATTCTACTTTCAAAACAAGCATAAACAGTTTTTCTTCCCTTAACCTCTTCCTACTCAGGATTTGCAGTTAGAGAGTCATTTAGTTTAAGCCTATGAAAGCATTTTTCAGTTTTTGAGTAATTCTTCAAGTTCAGCTTCCTGGTACAAAGTTTCTGAAACTGAAATGTCTACAAAATTTTTAACTAGTCCTTTTATGCAGGGGATGCAGCAGCACCCACACACCATCAGTAGGGCTATCCCTACATAGATGGCAATCAGAACATTCATCAGGATGCTGCCCCAACCCCCAAACCATTTCTGAAAAAAGTCCGTCAATGGATTTGGTCCCGGTTTGGTCATGGCCGACACCTGCTGAATTACCTCAAGGTGGTTGTCTATCTCATGTCTGTAGTCAGGAATATATGAACAGCACTCCTCCTGGATTAAAGCACACGTACCTCCTTTTGCCGCTAGGGTGAAGTCAAGAGCCATGCGATTTTGAAGTACCACTGTTCTCATGGCAGTCAGTTCATCAGTTACCAATTTTAGGGCAGAAAAGGTTGCATTACTCATTATTTCAAGAAGTTTAGACAATTTTCTCAGTTCCAAGATCGATTTCATTGCTCCATATGCTGGTAGTACGCCTGCCCATGATATAACGGTATCACTCAGATCCATGTGCAACAGTCCGTTGTTATTTCCAGGGCCTAAGTCATGATGGTATTTCCAGGGTGCATTGATTTGTCCCACTGGATTGACAGGCTTTTTGATTTCTCGGACATTCCAAATTTTCCCTTGAGGTAAAACTGCCATGTGTCGTATGGCCGGAACCAGGTACCCCAAAAAACAACTACTGGACTAGTTTTCGGGTAGCCATTTATATGCTTTTCTTCTGCATATAAAGTAACAATCTTCCACTTTAGTAGTAACTTTACTATAAACATACCCTTGTCCTGCGTGAAACATTTTTCTGTCGATTATGGACAGTTGTTTGTAGAGGACAGCATCATGTTTTACTTCTTCGATTGTCCTATGCATCAGTTCAACAAATGAATTATAGCTCGTGTTGCAATAGGTTCCGATGTTATTAGATTTAGTGTAGCATCTATAGGGAACTGTTACATTGCAATAGCTCCAACCTACCTTGACTGTATCATTCTTATAAAAACACACAGTTCCCTTCTGACGAATAGACAAGTGCAATGCTACTTTATCTTTTGATGTGACATTTGATGTATCATGAATTAGGTTTTCCCAGGTCTTATTAGCCCCTAGGGGAACTGAAGTTAGCAGTAACCCCCTGTATGCTGTTGGTAGAGCTGTGCAGACCCAGCAATTCGAAACATTAAAGGTTTCAGCATACACGTATTTGATTGCCTGGTAGGTATTGAAGTTCGGGTGCCATTCTGCACGCTTATTTAATTCTACTTGTGTGGCTGAGAAAAGAAATGGCCACAATAAAAAGATTATTGTTACCAATACAGTCAACAGGATGGTCATGTAATACTTCTGTGGAAACGGTTGTTCTGCATTTCCGTTTTCTCCAGTTCTTCCAAGTAGGTGTATTTGGATCTTACTTGATTCTGTCATCTCACTTAGGACACGTGATCTTACTCTCTGCCCTATAGGACCTTTAGCACCAATGATTGCTTCACTGGGTTTGAGATGGATCAGTTTTTATTGATCTGACCCCCCTTTGTAGCCAGACTTTTGTGCTTAAGGTCCCGATGAAGAGGTTAGGTCTTTGTCCAACTCGAAGTTTTTTACCAGCTTGCAGTGCGTCAGGTGTATCCACGAAGCTCGTTCTGCTATCTTGACTGCAGTAGGTGTCAAAAGAAGCACTTGGTAGGGACCTTCCCACCTCGGCGATGCCCAGTTCTTTCGCTTCATGATTTTAATCCATACCCAGTCTCCTGGCGTCACTGTCACTTCAGATGTTTCAGATCGTTTTTGGTCTGAAACAGAATTAGACTGCAACAGATGTTTAGAGCTCAACAACTTTTTCATATATTCAGCTAGTGTAAAATCAGCTTCCATGTCTGATGACATGAGAAGTTTCCACTGGGGTGTATAATAAGCCCTTCCAAACAGTTTTTCAAAAGGAGTCAGTCCTTTTGCTGTAGGGACAGTTCTCATGTTCAACAGTGCCAGGGGTAAACAGTATAACCAAGTTTTTCCTGTTTCAGCTATTAATTTTCTCAATTTGCTTTTCAGTATACCATTATGCCTTTCAACCAGCCCTGCAGACTGTGGATGATATGCACAATGATTTTTTAAAGAAATACCAAAATACTTACTCAACTGCTGTATGGTTTGATTTACAAAGTGTGTACCATTGTCACTGTAGATTCTCTCCGGAATGCCAAACCTAGGAATGATTTCCTTGACAAGTACTTTTGCCACTGTAGCTGCATCTGGATTTTTGGTTGGAAAGGCTTCCACCCACCTGGAAAACATATCTATAATGACAAGGCAATACTTCTTATTCTCACATTTGTTCAACTCTATGAAATCCATACAGATAGTGTGAAATGGATATGGTGGTGTGGGAAAACTCCCTTGCTTGGGCTTTATCGCCCCCTGTGCATGATGTTTGTTACAAGTCTGACACATTAAACAACATTTTTTAGAGTAGTATGTAAATCCGTACGTTGTGAACACCTGGTTTAGTTCACCAGCTGTATCATCCCCCCTGTTGAGACATGGCACTGCCAATGGCTCAACAATGCCGCATAGCGGAACAAATTAGAAGGTAGTATTGGTTTCCCTTCTTTAGAGATGTACAGCCCCTTTTCGAGGACTGCTCCTCATTTCATCCATCGCTGTTTTTCAGCTTGCGTAGTGAGTGTCTGCAGTGTTTTTAACATGTCTAGATTCAAAGTTTCAGAGGGTTGTAACCTCGTTTAAAAGAAATACCTCTGTAGCTGCTTGTTTTGCAGCTGTATTGGCTCTTGCATTACCTTCTGAAATCTTATCTTGCTGCTCGGTGTGAGCTGCACATTTGCAAATGGCCACTTTCTGAGGTAATTGAATAGATTCTAAAATATCTAAAATAAACTGTGCATGATTTATAGGTTTGCCAGTAGATGTTATCATTCCCCGGTTTTTCCACTGTTGTGCAAACACACGCACAGTGGAGAAAGCGTACTGGCTGTCCGTAAAAATATTTACACATTTATCCTTTGCTAAGGTACATGCCCGTGTTAGGGCAATCAGTTCTACTGTTTGTGCAGATAAGTTATGCGGTAAGGATTTTGCTTCTATAATCTCAGTATCAGAGACTACTGTATATCCTACTAGGTTCTGTCCTGCAGGACCCCTCTTGCACGAGCCATCCATGTAGTATGTCACCTCAACATCATCCAAGGGAACATCTGTGAGGTCTTTTCTAGGTAATGTTTTTTGCTCGATTACCTGCAGGCAGCAGTGCGGTGTGCCGTCTACAGGAGTTGGGAGCAGGGTAGAAGGGTTCAAAGTTGTGCATCATTCAATTGTCATATGAGGTTGGCTCAACAATATAGTCATGCAGGAAAGATGCCTAGCAGGGGAAAGATATGCCACCTTTTCTTGTAGTAAAATGATCGCGACTGCATGGGGTACCTTCAAAGTGAGAGGGTGGAACAAGACTACTGAGGCTGAAGCCTGTACTGCCATCGCTGCTGCAACTACTGCTTGTACACAGTGGGGTAAGGATCGTGCCACTGGGTCTAGTTGTGATGAATAGTAAGCAATGGGGCATTGCTTATCCCCATGTTGTTGTGTTAGTACTGATGTCATATAACCCTGCTTGCAATCTACAGTCTAGAAAAAACATTCATGATAGTTTGGCAATCCCAGAACTAGTGCGGACACTATTAATTACTTTAGTTTACAAAAGGCAGATTCTGCCTCTGGTGTCCATTGTAGCAAATCCTGTGCTGCCATAGGCGTCTTATATATAAGGTCAGTTAAAGGTGCAGATTCCAAGGTGTAGTTTGGAATCCAGCTTCAACAAAAATTAGTTGTACCCAGGAAGGACATCATTTCCCTCTTGGTAGTGGGTTTTGATGCTTGCAAAATTGCTACTTTTCTGTCCTCATCTAATGTTCTACCTTCCTTGGATATTACATATCCTAGGTATTTAACTTGTTTTTTCCAGAGCTGCAGTTTGTCTTTGTTTACCTTATGTCCCTCAGTGGCTAAAAATCGTAGAAGTGCTATGGTATCTTCCCTACAATCCTGCAGGGTGGGGGTCACCAACAAAATGTCATCAACATAAAGTAAAACCTGACTACCTTTTGGTGGGTTGAATCCCGCCAAGTTGCTTGCCATTTCTTGTGAGAATATCGTTGGACTTTCACAATATCCCTGTGGTAGGCGCGTATACGTGTATCTTTTTCCCTGAAATGTAAATGCAAACCAATACTGGCTATCAGGGTGTATCGGTATTGAAAAGAATGCGTTGCTAATGTCTACCACAGAAAAATACTTTTATTGAGGTTTCAAGTCGTTTAACAGAGTGTGTGGATGTGGCACTATAGGTGCCCTTGGTATTACTGCGTCATTTACTGCTTGTAAATCCTGGACCATACGCCATTCTCCATTGGCTTTTTTAACTGGAAATAAAGGTGTGTTACATGGTGAATTGGAGATTCTACTAGTATCCCTCCTTTAAGTAATGCTGCTATAATAGACTTTATCCCTGTCTCTGCATCTTTTCTTAAGGGATACTGTCTTTTTTGTGGTCTAAATGCTGACTTTGGTGTAATAGTAACTGGCCCTGCTGTACGAATGAGTCCTTCATCTGATTTTCCTGTTGACCAGAGAGTCTCTGGTATATCTCGCAAGGCGTTTTCTTCCTCCTTTAATAGGAGTGTCCATCAGCTGTCTTCGCAAGAATATAAGTGCACAGCTGGGTTGGTCTGAGTTACCCAATTCAATTTTTGCACTTGAATTCCCTGTCTTGACAGTTCCAGTTCTGTTTGTTTTTCCCATCTCGTGGCTTTCTCCCCTAGGTCTGCCCATTTTATATTTTTGTTTTTGGTTAAGCTAACATGTGGTAATAGATTAGATTTATAAAGTGTAAAAACATTCCTGGGGCAGTGAACAGCTGGCTACACTATTCCCTTCTGCATCCCAAATCACAAATTACGCAATACCAATCTATTCGTATAATTTTTAAATAATTTTTTCTCATATTCCTTATCAGGTTCTGGTGTGCTACAAAAATACAGGGTACAGTGCAACAAGTGTTGTTTATCAATGTCAAGGGAGGGAAACTTGCTGATGGCTATGTTCATCAGTTCCTTGGTCACAGTCCCTGGACCAGTCGTAACCAAGTCCTGGCTGTACCAATAAAACATTTCACCCTCTGATTGAAGCACAAAGGTGTTAGTTTGTCGCTGTGCTTCCATACCCTGCATGGTTGGGACTACTGCTATACCAAATAATTGCATGAGATCTCTGCCCAAAAGATTTACTGGGCATTTTGCAGAAACTACAATTTTGCTTCTCTGTGTCAATCCTGAAACTGGATCAGTTATTGCAATGATACGGGAGAGAGGCTCCCGATACAGCTGTCCATTAGCTGCTTTGACCAGTATGTAATCAGGTGACTCTGAGTTTTCTGGTAATTTGGAGGGGTGTATCAGGGTCCGTGATGCCTCTGAATTGCACAAAAATTTGACCTCCCTCCTTTCCACCAAGAGTGTAACTTCTGGTTTTGTGTCTTTCACATTCTCATTTGTCCTTTCTCTACTAGCCCCTACTAGTGATTCTTGACTATCATATAGTCAGTCCTCACCTTCCTTGTCTTCCATTGTTGTCTTGTTATTTTTCCTGCAATCCCTTGCCAAATGTCCCTTTTTACCACATTTAAAACATTCTCCCCTTTTCCTTACGCCCTTCAAAGTCCTCTGATCGCTGATCAGACTGCTTGTTTCCTGTGCTTTTCTTGCCCTTTTTCCCAGACTGTACTACATAGACTTCTGCTCCGTCTTCTACAGAAAATACTTGAGCCTTCTTTTTCTTTTTGCTATTAAAATGCCTTTCGGCATGCCTAACATATTCAAGTAATGATTGTAACCTGCTTGTACGATGGTCTACCATGTGTTTCATAATGAAACTGCTTATAGGCGTGCTACTGCCTTTTAAAAATGCATTCTTTAACTGCTGTTCATATGGGGAATCTTGTGTTTGATCTTCAGGAACTTGCATTCTACAGTGGTTATTAAAACATTCTAGCAATCTGGCATAGTATTGGTCAATTGTTTCACCTTCTTGTTGGATGCATTGATTAATGCAAGTCCAGTCTGCCCTAGGTTTCCATTTTTCAGAGATGCGGTCTGTAAGACCTTTTACTTTAGTGTCTAACTCTGCACTGCTATGTGGGAGGGGTCTTTGTGCAGCATCACGAGGATTCCAGTTGCCACAAATCATGTACCAATCTGGCCCTACAATCTGTCTAACTACCTTTTCTATTTCTTCTCCATTTAAGTTATAACTTAACTTATTCCTTGTAAGTCTTCTGAGAATTTTCTAAAATTAATCTTTGGATGGGGAATTCCCTCAGTGGCTTTCCGGATATGTTCCGGAGTCCAAGGTCTATATACTGGAATGGTTGGGTCCTGATTGTCCTGTCCTGCCTAAGGATTGGGTACCTCTATAAGCGGGCATATTTCTTCCTCTTCTCCTGTAGATCGTGAATTCTTAACTATTTGCCATAACGCAATACCTTCCTCTGAATTATTTGCTTTTGTTTGGGACCTGGTCCCAATGGGATCTCTGATTTTAGTTAGTTTCAGTTTTATAATGTCTCTGTCTCCAGTGACCACAGGATATAGTGGGGGTGGACTAACCTGTTCACTTGCTTCATATTCTGGTAAGGGAGGTGGAGGTGCTGCTATTACTAAGTTGTTATCCTCCCTATCTAAAAACATTGCTTTTGAATCTTTGTTCTTTTGGTCCCTATGGTTTACTTCCTCCAGCCACCTGTGTGCCTGAGGAATTCCTAACCGTCATTGCTTTTTTACCTGACGCTTAGAATAATTTTTGAGTTGTTTGATAAGTTTGATAAGTGAGGATTTTTCTAATTTTCCGTCAAATTTATACTTATTAACCCATTTTGAAAAATATCTAATATTATCGGCGCGCTGCGACTGCATATATTTTGTGTCTTCCGTTAACGGTAGGTTTTGGGGTGTTTTTGTGAAATTATTACCCATTTTGTTTTACCTTTCAATTGTTACGTAACTTCTCTAGTTTTAACGTGTACCACGGATTTTGTTATAGTCTCTTCAGAATGACTGCCTAAAGTCTACTACTCTGTTTTAACTGATCTATGACAAGACAATATCTTTTTTTTATCCCTGACTGTAAGAAAAATACAATCTGACAAAAAAAGCAATACATATCCAGTCCCTGATCCTGAAACAGAAAAAGTAGATTCACCTTACCTGAGCCCCCGTGATTGATCACCGATTCACGGAAAACCAGTCCTTCAGTCACAGATCAGAAAGTGGCTGGACTCTTTTGACGACAATTCAGTCGGAGGACTTTACATATAAGAAGAACCGATTTGGTTTCTTCCCCGTACGGTTTCAGCCACCTGGCCGTCTGATCCGAGGTGAAGAGAGGGTTCCAGTCCGAAGGACCAATCTGTAAAAGAAAAACTTCAAAGACCAAAGCACGTTAGGTTCAAGCAAGGCACCCTTTATTACTTGCAGCAAGGAGACAAAGCATGTAGGTACAGGGTTTGTCTGATTTTCTGGAGATCAGTATGTTATTCTTATACAGTTCTCTTCATGTCACACAGAAAATGTTACCAAATCTACTGCTGACGTAGTCAGACACAGCTTTCTGTATGTTACACAGAAAATGTTACCAGACTTATTGCTGACATGGTCAGATTATTGCTGTCTTGCAAAAACATTTGAGAAAAACAACCTGGCCTTGGGCTTATTTTAGCCCTCCTTGGTTCTTCAATTCTTCAATTGTACAGTTCTAATACATGTGTTACATTTTGCCTAGATTCAAGGTACATTTCTAGCTTTGGTACAAGTAATGCTGACTATGGTTTAAGCTTTCAAACATCTATTGTTTTCTTTATCAAGGCTTCTAGCAGCTGCACATTTTCACATAGCATAAGCAGAATAAAATGTATCTTATCAAGTTTCTAGTAGCTGTGCAGATTCATACAACATGAACAGAATAAATGTATTAACACTTTTAAGCCTTTAATGCACTAAGCATGCATATTGCTATTATGCATTTTTCTAACAAACTGTCTGCATCATAGGTTCATAGGTTCATAGGTAGGTACTAGGCTATTGGCCCTAGGGCCTATATAAGCCTCGCCAAAAAGGTACCCTGGCTTTCGCCACCCAAAAAAATTATTTTCCTGTGCCCCTGTCGAGCAGAGCCACAGAGGTGATCCCCGGTGTGAGTTTTCTATTTCCCATACAGTCATCAAGGTTTTTCTTGAAGAGTGCTAATGAAGAACTTTGTTTGATATAGATAGGTAGTTTGTTCCAGAGTATGGGAAGTCTCTGGGGCAGCAATTTATCCCTGCAGCATGTTCTGTTTATTGTAGTGACGAGGTTTAGGTCCTTAGACCATGTAGCTCAGAGAGATGAGGATTTCTTTAAGTAGAACATGTCCAACAGCTCTGGGCTTGACATAGCTTTGTATGTTAGGCAGAGATTGCCTCTGAGTATGTGATATGCGATGGAGTGAAGCTGGAGTTTTTTGAGACTATCTGCGTAGGGCATCTGTTTAAGGCCAGTAATCCTCTTTGTGAGGTATTTCTGCGTTTTTTCCAGTTGTTGTATTTGTCTTGTGAGGTACATACCAAAAGGGGTGTTGTACTCTATAATGGGTCTAATGAGTGATGAGTAGAGGGGAACAATGACCTCTTTTTTCCTGGATGAGAAACCTTTTGTGATGAGGTGTGCCACCTAGAAGGATTTCCTGACTACTGTGGCGATGTGATTATCAAAGGAGAGACTACTGTCCACCTGTGTCCCAAGGTCTCTTATCACACTTTCGGTGTTAAGTAGACTACCACCTATGTGATAGCTCATGGGTACAGAGTTTTTACCAAAGGAGATGACAATGCACTTTTTGGCATTGAGCTTGAGGCCATGGCTTTGACACCAGGCATCTGTCTCTGTAAGGCCCTTTTGTAGGATGTCCACATCATTAGGGGTTTAGATTATGGCTCCGAGTTTGCAGTCATCTGTGAACTTAGTTAGCCAAAGACCTACTGTGTTAGCCTGTACTTCAGAAAAGTAGATACCAAACAGGAGAGGACCCAGGACTGAACCCTGTGGTACTCCACTTGTCACTGGTCTGAAGTCAGATTTGGAGTCTGCTATTTTCACAGTTTGGGTCTGCCAATGAGCCACTTGGCAACCCATCTTATGACATAGGGATTTATACCTAGTTTAGTGAGTTTATCTATAATTCCAGAGTGGGGGATGGTGTCAAAAGCCTTGGCGAGCTCTAGATAGGCTGTGTGAACCACCTTACCCTCTTCTATGGCTTTGGTGACTGCTTCAAGTAAGTCTTTCAGGTTTAGGAGACATGATCTGTCTTTTACAAACCTGAACTGGGTGGGGTCCAGAGTTAGGAGATTACCAATGTCTCTGTTTATAAGATCCATGATGATACATTCCATGACCTTGCAGACCAGGCTCGTTAGGCTAATGGGGCAGTAGTTCCTGGGGTCTGTCATGGCTCCCCCTTTGTGGAGTGGGATAACTGTCGCTGTGCGCCATGCAGTGGGCACAAAGCCTGAGGTGAGGCTATGATTGAACATGGTGCTTAGGTAGGGTGCCAGTTCATTCTGCAGTTCATGTAGAACACAGCCTGGGATGTTGTCAGGTCCCATGGATGCTGTGTTCTTGGCTTTGGAGAGTGTGGTTTTTACCTGTGCAGCTGTGATTACAGGAACTTTCCATTCTTCCGGTATAGAGATGGGCCTTTAGGGGGTGAGAGGGGAGTAAAGTTAGCACTAAACCTATCTGCCAGGATGTTGGCAATATCAGTTGGTTCTGTATATTTAGTGCCATTGTGCTGTAACTCAGAGCAGATCTGAGTGTTGCCATTGAGATTCTTGACATAGCTATAGAATGCTTTGTGGTTGTCTTTAGAATTAGTGGTGATTTTGTTTTCATAACTAGCTTTGGAGGATTTTATGAGAAATCTCAGGTTCTTACTGAAGCTGACCAAGGAGATCCTCCAATCATGGGATTTTACTCTTTTTTGCAAGAGTTTCTTTCTTCTTTTGTAGAGTTTGTTTATGGCAGGGGACCACCAGATTGGCTTCCTTTTTTTGGAGGATAGCATCTTGGTTCTGTTAGGGATAGCACGATCCATGCACTCGTGTAAGAGCTTATAAAGTGCATTTGTGTATGATTCAGCAGTTGTACCTCTATTGTTCATCTGCATTCATGTCGTGAAGTTTGCCACTTCTGTCTTAAGAAGCGTGAAGTTGGCTTTGGAGAATTTTTTTACAGTGGTTTCCCTAATGGGGATGTGGATGTCTAGGGTGATTAGTTTGTGGTCGGATCTGACCAACGAGGAATTGACCTCTGGTGTGGAACATCGGTCACCCATGTTGGTAATGACCAGGTCTAAGATATTGCGGCCCCTGGTGGGGGTGTGGATAAGCTGATCCAAGGCATTGGAATTTATGAATTCCAGAAAACGTTGAGCAAAAGAGTTGGTACATGAGTAGTTTTCACAGTTAATGGTTAGGTAGTTGAAATCACCCATTATTAGGGTGTTGGGTTGTACCCTAATATTTTCCAGTGTATCAAAAAATGAGGAGTGGGAATCCTGGGGCATGGTGGGGGAATCTGTAGCAAGTTATAATTTGGATTGTGGTCTTGTCCAGAGGTAGTTGCACTTGGATAATCTCGGATGCATTATGCTGAGGCAACTAGCCTGGAGGTGTGGATATCCTTAATGAATATGGACATGCCTCCACCTTTAGTGTTTCGGTCCAGGTGAGGTGGCCGAAAGGTGTGGTATGAATTATAGCCTAGTAATGCAGGGGTGCTCTCTGGAGCCTTGAACCAGGTCTCTGTCACTGCATAGATGTTGATGTTCTCCATTTTAAGGAGTGCCTCGAGTGAATGCAGTTTTGAGGTTTAGACTTCTATCATTGAGTAGCATTACCCTCATATTTTGTTTGCTTGTACCTGTTAAGATGGTGAATTTGTCATTTGAACCTTGCCTAAAAAAGGCACTATAGGGGTGGCAAGAACCTTAACCAGTATCTGGAATCCCAAGGGCGACAGGTGCAGGCCATCTCTGGCAAAGCATTGTGGTCTGTCGATCATGTCATCCCAGACAGACAGATGCTGGATCCCCTTAGAATGACACCAGAAGCTTAGCCAATTGTTGAAGTCGATCATTTTGTCCTTGCATTGTGGTATCATTCTGGGTGATGGCAGGATGCTACTCAGGGATAGAGTCATACCTGCCTGGGCTTCAAGATTGGAGAGCTCCTCCATGTCTCTTTTCATGTAGTCCAGGGAGGTACATCTCAGGTCATTCACACCAACATGGACAATGACAGAGTCATATTTGTACTTGTTGTGGAGTGATCTGAGTGTGTGCATTATGTGGCGGATCCTGGAACCCAACAGGCAGTTGACAGTAACTTTCTCCTTGTTTAGCCTGGTGAGTGGAACATCAGTGTGCCTGACTATAGAGTCACCTATGACTAGAGTGTTGGGTACATTGTTATGCCTTATGGGCTGTGGTTGAGTGGCACACTGAGTTTGTGAGCTATGTGTCATTTGGGTTGTGTTGGGGGGTGGAGGTTGCTTGCGTTTCTACTTTGGAGGTCTCTGTTGCTTGAGGAGATTTTTATTAAGGGCCTCCGTGAATGTAGGTGTGTGTTTCGTGTTGTGGTGTAGATTTAGTAAGACTATGTGATGAGTGTGGTGTGGTGCAAATGTTTACCTTCTCCTCATGACTGTCAAGTTCAGTCTTGGTTGGAGAGAGCTTTACCTCCAGTTTGGATAGATAAGTGCATCTCTCACAGGTTGTAGTGTTGGGTGGTAGGAGGAGCGGGTTGTCTGTGTATATGTGGCAATTTCTACATTGCCTCAAGATGCCCAGATTCAACAGATAGACAGTTGAGAACACTGGGAGCTGACCCTTGGACATGCCTGAATAAAAAAACTATTTTCCTCTAGATAAGTGAGGAAAGTGAGTACAAGAGCTGTTTTTCTCTAAGCAAGTGAGAAAAGTAAGTACAAAAGTGCTAAAAGTAAGAATCTGTATCTGCACTAGACGAGTTACAGGACAGAAACAAGTGCAAATGCAGGCTTTCAAATCAGAAAGTTGAGAGAGATGGAAGAGATTGCCCAAACGGCCAATAACTACAATTTCTGGGCCAGAACCATTCCTTGTGTGGTAGACAGGTTACCTAGTGCTTACCACTCCCACTGATAAGCTAGAAGGCTTCCCTCCAACACAGAAACACTTGGGGGGCTCAGAAGCTTACATACAGTCCTGGATACAGCAAATCTGTATCTGGAACACTAGTTACAGAAAAGGTAGGAAACAGGCTTACAGTTTTTTTTTTTTACAGAAAAGAAGCAAAAACAGTAGTAAAACAATTCACATGCAGTGCAAGCTAGCACACTTGAGTATGTAGCAATATTAGACCAAACACAGTTTAAAAAATGCAATTAAATTAAAAAGGACTAAAAACAAGTGCAGAAAGAGTTTATTAGGTAGAAAGTGGTAAAGAGATGAGACTGGGGGAGTGTCCCAGATCAAATCTACAGTGAGGCGGGCAACTGCAAAAGCCACTAAATTTAAACTATAAACCAAAAATATGGAGAGTGGGTGGGAATCTGCAATAGCATAATTTATCTAATTTAAAGTTACAGGAGAGCTAGAGCCTATCCTGATACTTACTGGGCAAACAGCAGAGAAAATTATCATGAAAGAGGTACAAATCATCAGATGATGCACACACACACACACACACACACACACACACACACACACACACACACACACACACACACACACACACACTAACCAATTTGTGTAGAACATGTCTGTTGAATACAAGAGGAACTGGTGCACCTTCTAATTATCACATTAATAACAATGTACTAAGCATGCAGTCAGTCGTGAGGGACTTGGGCACCTAGATTGATAGCAACCTGACTTTTGACTACCACATTGCCTCTGTTGTACAGAAGGTTTTCTACATGGCCCACTTCATAAGTAAGGGTATTTCATCCAGGAACAAGGAGGTCATAACATCCCTGTACTCCTCCCTTATCAAACCCATTATCGAGTACAATGCCCCCTTTGGGCATGTACCTTGCCAAGCGCATGCAGCAGCTGGAGAGACCACAGAGGTTCCTTACCAGGAAAATCCAGGGTCTCAAACACCTATCCTATACAGATAGGCTAAAAGCCCTGTTCCTCTACTCAGTCTCATACAGACTGCTCAGAGATGATCTGTATCTAGCATACAAGGCCGTCTCAGACCCAGCCTTCATGGAGTTGCTGCATATCTATAAGTCAAACTCAACTCGTGCAACCCACATGCAAGGCCTCAACCTGGTCTGTGACATAAATAGAACTTGTTGGCAGGATAGATTTGTGTCCCAAAGACTCCCCCATCTGTGGAATAGACTCCCTCTCCATGTCAAGCAGAGTGCCTCAGTGGCCCTATTTAAGAGGAACCTGGATGACTAGATGGGAAACAGAAAATACACCCTTGGGGTCCCATCTATGTCCCTGCTGGACAGGAAAAACAGGTGCTGACTTTGTTGGAACATGGGCAAAATTCTTGGCTGAACTTATAAGGGCCTGCAGGCCAATAGCCTAGTATTGTCCAATGAACCTATGAACTTATATTTAGCTATTACTATTTTCTGACAATCTGCTGCATTTATGGCTTCCCTTTTTCATTTTCTGACATAATTAAAGAATGCATTGTTGCTGCCCTTGGTTTTAAAAGCTAGTCTAATTTCACAGTCTGATCTGACTGATTTGTTTTTAGTGACATATTTCTGTGTTTTACTGAGTTAGAGTTGTTTTAAAAGTGGTACAGTATCTCTCTTTCCTGTTACACAGTTTATTGATTTCATAGTTCCAAAATTCTGGTGTCTTCTTTAGACTACTAGTATATTTATATCAGCAGTTTATACTTTTACATGCAATCTTTAACAACATCTTCAATTTTTTTATATGTATTCCATGGTGTTCTGTCTCAAGCCATGATTCAGAGATATAGCTGCAGAAAACATTGAGTCAAAGACCTCCTCAGAATTTGTAGATGTGCAGAGGGGAATCAGAACAACCTGTGTCACAGAGATAAAGTACACCATTGCGCAGGCACACACAAAACTTGCATGCAGTCTACATGGTGTCTGATTCACAAATGTCCAACAGTATGGCTCAAACACATACAAATATTGGAAATCCATAGTGCTATTACCCTGAATGGAAACGCTAATAAAATGAACAAAGCTTCACTTATAATTAGGGGTAAGATGGAGTTAGCCGCAGTGGATAAATGAGCTATTAAAAAGCTGCTTTTTGTGGTCTAGTGGTCCAAGGTTTGATTCCCTCAGCCTCCATAGCCTGTGTGACTCTGAGCAAGTCACAACCAGACAATGCTTCTGGGCTGAGTCTGGAAAATTCCCATGGAAGAACAGTACTTTATCCCAATAAACAAAAATAAAATAAAATAAACCCACAGCACCTCCATCCCAAAGACCTCACTGAGAATCCAGACAACACTGGTACTGACACAGTCTGTAATATCTGTAATATTCCACACAAAACATACAGGGACAGCACAACTGTTACTATGTGCTTACCCATGCACTGAACAGGTTATGCAACATGTATCATGATATGGATGTGCATACTGCATGTCACTGTCTCATATTACTATAGGTTCATAGGTAAGTATTAGGCTAGCTACCCTTGGGGAACATTTTAAGCCTAGCCAGTTTCCCTTTTTGTGCTTGAAATAACCTATCCCATGTGGTCATAGATTGGCCTTGCTCATCCCATGGTCGATAATTATAGAGAATAACTTGAATCATATCACAGATAATTTGAGGGGACCCATGCTCTTGATAAAGCATTTAGGAGCTGCCTCTGTCCATTAGTAGTACAGAGGGGCAGTATTGAGTAAAATTTTCTGTTTCCCATCCATAGATCTAAGTGGCACTTGAATATGGACAGGAATGAACTTTGTTTTACGTGGATGGGGAATCTGTTCCAGACCAGTAGTATCCTCTGCAATATATACCTGTCCCTCCAAGCTGTTCTATTGATGTTGCAGAACAGATTTAGAGCCCTAGGCTGAGTATTTCTAATGCCATTTGACTTGCTGATGTGTAGTAAGCCCATCAGTAATAAGACCATTACTACAGAGCAACATTGGTCAGCACATCAGTCACTAAAACATTCCAGCATCCCACAGGTGAAAAAGATCTTCATTCATTTTCTACAATATATAATGACTCATGCAGGGAATACAACCTAGATATGCAGAGCCATAGCCAAGAGAATATGTGTGACAGGAGACTTCCACTGCAGGCATCCCCGCACAGGCATCCCCAATATTTTAGGAGTCATATGCTACAAACACATAACAGTATAAGCATCCAGCACAGGTAATGGTTTGGTCGTCACTGGGACACATATCTATCCCTCCAGCATGTTCTGTTTAAGTCACAGACAAAATTCAGGTCCCTAGACCTTGTATTTCTGGTACTGTTTGACTTACACAAATACAAGAGATTCATAACTGTGGGATTTGCAGATGCCTTGTAAGCCAGGCATAGATCAGCCTTCAACAATTTGTAGGAGACTGAGTAGAGGGAAAGGGCTTTAAGACACTCTGCATAAAGCAGGTTTGTTCCGCCTTGTATACTTTTTGAAAGAAACCACTGAGGTTACTCTAGTTGCTGCATATACCCGGTCAGGTACATACGCAAGTGAGCATTGTACTCTATGATTTGTCTGATAAGGGTAGAGTGCAGTGGGATAATGACCTCTTTGGACCTAGATGCATGTCCTTACTTATAGGTTGTGCAACATAAAAGGATTTCCTCACCACTGTGGCCACATGGTCAAAGGTAAGGATACTGTCTAATGCGTACCCAGATCCCCTGTCCACTGGGTCAACTCTTAGGAGCATATTATCAACATGGGAATTAGCCAGGATGGTTCATAGATTCATAGGTGTGTACTAGGCTAATGGCCCTGGAGCCTTTACAAGCCTAGCCTATAGGATTACCCTGGCATCATGCCACCCAACCTTAGCTCCCAGTGCTTCTGTCAAGTAGAACCACTGGAGTGATCCCCAGGGTTAATTTTCTATTTCCCATTCACTCATCAAGATTTCTCTTGAAGAGGGCCAGTAAGGTGCTCTGTTTGACACATATGGGAAGTCTATTCCATAGCATGGGCAGTCTCTGGGTTATGAAACTGTCTGATTGCGGTAATGAGGTTGAGGTCTCTGGAGCATGTGGTATGGAGGGATTGGGATTTCTTTAGATGTAGCATTCCTAACAGAGCTGGGTCAGACATGGCTTTGTAAGTCAAGCAGAGATCGCCTCTAAGTAGGCGATATGAGAATGTGAATAGTTGGAGTTTTTTGAGTCTGTCCATATAGGACAAGTGTTTAAGGCCTAGGATCCTCTTTCTGAGGTACTTTTGCGGCCTCTCCAGTTGTTGCAGATGTCTAGTGAGGCCATGCCAAATGGGGCATTGTACTCGATGACTGGTCTAATGAGGGAAAAGTAGAGGGAGACAATGACCTCTTTCTTCCTGGGTGCAAACCCTTAGTAATGAGATGTGCCATATAGAAGGACTTTCTGATCACAGTGGCAATGCGGTGGTCAAAAGAGAGGTTGCTGTCAACCTGTGTTCCCAGATCTCTTATAACGCCTTCTGTGTTCAGTGGACTATCATCGATGTGGTAATTCATGGGAACAGGGTTTTTCCCAAAGAGGATGATGACACATTTTTTAGCATTGAGCTTAAGGCCATGGTTCTGACACCAGTCGTTGGTCTCAGTGAGCCCTTTCTTTAGGATGTCAATGTTACTTGGGGAATTAATAACAGCTCCCAACTTGCAATTGTCTGTGAACTTTGTCAGCCAGAGTCCCTTCGTGTTGGCCTGGACTTCAGAGAATTAGATCCCAAACAGGAGAGTACCCAGGACCGAACCCTCTGGGACTCCACTCGTGACTGGTCGGCAGTCTGACTTGGAGTCAGGTACTTTCACACTGTAGGTTTTATCGGGGAGCCAGTTTGGAACCCACCTAGTGATATAGGGGTTGATGCCTAGCTTAGTGATTTTTTTCTATGATTCCTGAGTGGGGAATGGTATCAAAGGCCTTGGCCAGATCAAGGTAGGCTGTATGAACCACCTTACCTTCATCCACAGCTCTGGTGACTGACTCAAAGAAGTCGACCAGGTTGAGCAGGCATGATCTACCCTTCACAAAACCAAACTGTGGGATCCAGGTTTGGAGATTCCTTATATCCTTGTTTATTAGGTCCATGACGATGTGTTCCATAGATTTGCATATCAGACCTAGGCTCAGACTTATGGGGGCGGTGATAGTTCCCAGGGTCTGTTTTTAGTCCCTCTAGAGGTGTGGGTATCTTTGATGAATATCGATACTCCCCTCCTTTTGTGGTTCGGTCCAAGTTTTGGGGCGGCATGGTATGAGGTATAACCTGGTAGTGCTGGGGTGCTCTCGGAGCCCTGAACCAGGTTTCTGTTACTGTACAGATATCGATGTTCTCCATGCTAAGGAGAGTTTCAGTCGTGCATCTTGAGGTTTAGACTTCTGGCGTTGAGTAGCATTACTCTTAGTTTCTTATCCTTGTGATACCTATGGAGGTGGGTTTGTCTTTTGAGCCTTGCCTAAAAAGGCACTATGGGGTTAGCAAGAGCCTTTGCCAATATCCAAAGCCCAGGGTGACAGGTGCAAGCCGTCCCTAGCGAAGCATCGTGGCTTGTCGAGCATATCATCCCAAGCTGACAGGCATTGGATCCCCTTTGAATGACACCAGTACTTAAGCCAATTGTTGAAATTGATCATCTTGTCTTCATATTGTGGCATCATTCTTGGTGAGGGTAAGATGCTACTCAAGGTCAGGGTCATACCGGCCTGGGCTACATGCTCAGAGAGCTCCTCTATGTCTCTTTTCATGTAGTCCAGGGAGGTGCGTCTCAGGTCATTCACACCAGCATGGACAATGACTGAGTCATATTTGTACTTGCCTTGGAGTGACCTGAGTGCTTGTGTTATGTGGAGGATCCTAGCACCCGACAGGCTGCTCACCATGACCCTCTCCTTGTTCAGCCTGGTGAGCGGGGCGTCAGTGTGCCTGACGATAGAGTCACCTATTACAAGTGTATCAGGTGTGTTGTTTAGTCTTAAGGGCTGTGACTGTTTGGCACACTGGCTTTGTGAGATATGTGTTGCACGTGTTTTGTTTTGGGGTAGCGGCTGCTTGGGTGTCTGCTTTGGAGGTCTCTGCTGCTTGGCAGATCTTTATTTAGAGCCTCCAGTATGTTTTGTGTGATTATGTGTTTGGTTTGCTGTCGTGGTAGGTCTATGTGAGACTGGAATTGTAATGAGTGTGGTTTCCTTCTCCTCCTGACTGGTTATGCCAGTACTGAGTTGAGAGAGCTTAGCCTCCAGTTTGGCTATATGGTTGCATCTCTCACATGTGTTGGAATTTGTTGGGAGGAGGAGAGGGTTGTCTGTGTACATGAGGCAGTTGTAACATTGCCTCAAGATTCCCAGATTCACCAGCTGGACCGGAGAGGAGATTGACAACTGACCTTGGACATGCTAGAATAATATTGGGAATTCCTTAATAATTGAAAACCAGGGCCAGTGGGGAGTGAGGGTGTAGTGCTTTTAATTTTTAGTGCTGACTTATATAATTGCTTTAGTGAGCAAGTGCCAGGTAACTTAAGTGCAATGTGTTACAGGTAACTTAAATGCAAAAACGACAAACAGTAACTTTCTTTCAAGTGAAACAAGGAAATAAGTACAGTAAGCAATGCAGATATCACTAGTGATCCACAGAAGCGCTTTGAAGCTGCGTATTAGGTAGAATTAGCGTTCCAGGGAAATAACAAGCAAACAAACAACAAGCATATAAACAAAGCTATATTCAGCAGGCCTGGATCTAGTCTATGCTACAGCAAACAAGGTGTACCAATTTCAGTAAGATACAGTTCAAATATTCAGGCACTATAAACCTTTAATCAGAAATTCCCAGCTCAGAAGGGCAGAGTCCAGCCTCTTCTCCCACAAGAGTGCAGACCACAAACCTTCTTAATGTAAAATAACTGGCCTGAAGCCCAAGTGCTTAAACCAGAACTAATACACTTTAAGAATAACAGACACTGGGCTCTCAATCAGCAGTTCCCAACTTAGAAGGATGAAAGCTACCTGTCCTGCCACCACAGTGCATGCCACAAACCTTCCTAATGTAAAACAACTGGTCTGAAGCCCAAGTGCTTAATCCAAAAGACTTAGAATGACAGCTAAACTTTAATCAAGTTACTACCAAGCAGTAATAAATACAATTGAATACTTTAGAGAATGCCTGGATTAGTGCTCTATATTTATCTATTACTATTTTCTGACAATCTGCTGCATTTATGGCTTCCCTTTTTCATTTCCTGACATAATTAAAGAATGCATTGTTGCTGCCCTTGGTTTTAAAAGCTGGTCTAATTTCACAGTCTGATCTGACTAATTTGTTTTTAGTGACATATTTCTGTGTTTTGTTTAAGCAATATTTGTTTACTGAGTTAGAGTTGTTTTAAAAGTGGTACAGTATCTATCTTTCCTGTTACACAGTTTATTGATTTCATAGTTCCAAAATTCTGGTGTCTTCTTTAGACTACTAGTATATTTATATCAGCAGTTTATACTTTTACATGCAATCTTTAACAACATCTTCAATTTTTTTATATGTATTCCATGGTGTTCTGTCTCAAGCCATGATTCAGAGATATAGCTCCAGAAAACATTGAGTCAAAGACCTCCACAAAATTTGTAGATGTGCAGAGGGGAGTCAGAACAACCTGTGTCACAGAGATAAAGTACACCATTGCGCAGGCACACACAAAACTTGCATGCAGTCTACATGGTGTCGGATTCACAAATGTCCAACAGTATGGCTCAAACACATACAAATATTGGAAATCCATAGTGCTATTACCCTGAATGGAAGCACTAATAAAATGAACAAAGCTTCACTTATAATTAGGGGTAAGATGGAGTTAGCCGCAGTGGATAAATGAGCTATTAAAAAGCTGTTTTTTGTGGTCTAGTGGTCCAAGGTTTGATTCCCTCAGCCTCCATAGCCTGTGTGACTTTGAGCAAGTCACAACCAGACAATGCTTCTGGGCTGAGTCTGGAAAATGCCCATGGAAGAACAGTACTTTATCCCAATAAACAAAAATAAAATAAAATAAACCCACAGCACCTCCATCCCAAAGACCTCACTGAGAATCCAGACAACACTGGTACTGACACAGTCTGTAATATCTGTAATATTCCACACAAAACATACAGGGACAGCACAACTGTTACTATGTGCTTACCCATGCACTGAACAGGTTATGCAACATGTATCATGATATGGATGTGCATACTGCATGTCACTGTCTCATATTACTATAGGTTCATAGGTAAGTATTAGGCTAGCTATCCTTGGGGAACATTTTAAGCCTAGCCAGTTTCCCTTTTTGTGCTTGAAATAACCTATCCCATGTGGTCATAGATTGGCCTTGCTCATCCCATGGTCGATAATTATAGAGAATAACTGGAATCATATCACAGATAATTTGAGGGGACCCATGCTCTTGATAAAGCATTTAGGAGCTGCCTCTGTCCATTAGTAGTACAGAGGGGCAGTATTGAGTAAAATTTTCTGTTTCCCATCCATAGATCTAAGTGCACTTGAATATGGACAGGAATGAACTTTGTTTTACGTGGATGGGGAATCTGTTCCAGACCAGTAGTATCCTCTGCAATATATACCTGTCCCTCCAAGCTGTTCTATTGATGTTGCAGAACAGATTTAGAGCCCTAGGCTGAGTATTTCTAATGCCATTTGACTTGCTGATGTGTAGTAAGCCCATCAGTAATAAGACCATTACTACAGAGCAACATTGGTCAGCACATCAGTCACTAAAACATTCCAGCATCCCACAGGTGAAAAAGATCTTCATTCATTTTCTACAATATATAATGACTCATGCAGGGAATACAACCTAGATATGCAGAACCATAGCCAAGAGAATATGTGTGACAGGAGACTTCCACTGCAGGCATCCCCACACAGGCATCCCCAATATTTTAGGAGTCATATGCTACAAACACATAACAGTATAAGCATCCAAAGGTAATGGTTTGGTCGTCACTGGGACACATATCTATCCCTCCAGCATGTTCTGTTTAAGTCAAAGACAAAATTCAGGTCCCTAGACCTTGTATTTCTGGTACTGTTTGACTTACACAAATACAGGAGATTCATAAGTGTGGGATTTGCAGATGCCTTGTAAGCCAGGCATAGATCAGCCTTCAACAATTTGTAGGAGACTGAGTAGAGGGAAAGGGTTTTAAGACACTCTGCATAAAGCAGGTTTGTTCCGCCTTGTATACTTTTTGAAAGAAACCACTGAGGTTACTCTAGTTGCTGCATATACCCGGTCAGGTACATATGCAAGTGAGCATTGTACTCTATGATTTGTCTGATAAGGGTAGAGTGCAGTGGGATAATGACCTCTTTGGACCTAGATGCATGTCCTTACTTATAGGTTGTGCAACATAAAAGGATTTCCTCACCACTGTGGCCACATGGTCAAAGGTAAGGATACTGTCTAAGTACGTACCCAGATCCCTGACCACTGGGTCAACTCTTAGGAGCATATTATCAACATGGGAATTAGCCAGGATGGTTCATAGATTCATAGGTGTGTACTAGGCTAATGGCCCTGGAGCCTTTACAAGCCTAGCCTATAGGATTACCCTGGCATCATGCCACCCAACCTTAGCTCCCAGTGCTTCTGTCAAGTAGAACCACTGGAGTGATCCCCAGGGTTAATTTTCTATTTCCCATTCACTCATCAAGATTTCTCTTGAAGAGGGCCAGTGAGGTGCTCTGTTTGACACATATGGGAAGTCTATTCCATAGCATGGGCAGTCTCTGGGTTATGAAACTGTCTGATTGTGGTAATGAGGTTGAGGTCTCTGGAGCATGTGGTATGGAGGGATTGGGATTTCTTTAGATGTAGCATTTCTAACAGAGCTGGGTCAGACATGGCTTTGTAAGTCAAGCAGAGATCGCCTCTAAGTAGGCGATATGAGAATGTGAATAGTTCGAGTTTTTTGAGTCTGTCCATATAGGACAAGTGTTTAAGGCCTAGGATCCTCTTTCTGAGGTACTTTTGCGGCCTCTCCAGTTGTTGCAGATGTCTAGTGAGGTACATGCCAAATGGGGCATTGTACTCGATGACTGGTCTAATGAGGGAAAAGTAGAGGGAGACAATGACCTCTTTCTTCCTGGGTGCAAACCCTTAGTAATGAGATGTGCCATATAGAAGGACTTTCTAATCACAGTGGCAATGCAGTGGTCAAAAGAGAGGTTGCTGTCAACCTGTGTTCCCAGATCTCTTATAACGCCTTCTGTGTTCAGTGGACTATCATCGATGTGGTAATTCATGGGAACCGGGTTTTTCCCAAAGAGGATGATGACACATTTTTTGGCATTGAGCTTAAGGCCATGGTTCTGACACCAGTCGTTGGTCTCAGTGAGCCCTTTCTGTAGGATGTCAATGTTACTTGGGGAATAAATAACAGCTCCCAACTTGCAATTGTCTGTGAACTTTGTCAGCCAGTGTCCCTTCGTGTTGGCCTGGACTTCAGAGAATTAGATCCCAAACAAGAGAGTACCCAGGACCGAACCCTCTGGGACTCCACTCGTGACTGGTCGTCTGACTTGGAGTCAGGTACTTTCACACTGTAGGTTTTATCAGTGAGCCAGTTTAGAACCCACCTAGTGATATAGGGGTTGATGCCTAGCTTAGTGATTTTTTTCTATGATTCCTGAGTGGGGAATGGTATCAAAGGCCTTGGCCAGATCAAGGTAGGCTGTATGAACCACCTTACCTTCATCCACAGCTCTGGTGACTGACTCAAAGAAGTCGACCAGGTTGAGCAGGCATGATCTACCCTTCACAAAACCAAACTGTGTGGGATCCGGAGTTTGGAGATTCCCTATATCCTTGTTTATTAGGTCCATGATGATGCGTTCCATAGTTTTGCATATCAGACTCGTCAGACTTATGGGGCGATAGTTCCCAGGGTCTGTAGTCACTCCTCCTTTGTGGAGAGGGATGACTGTAGCAGTGCACCATTCAGTATGGACAAAGCCCGAGGTAAGGTTGTGATTGAACAGGGCACACAGGTGAGGTGCCAGTTCACTCTGTAGTTCATGTAGATCACAGCCAGAGATATTGTCAGGTCCCATATAAGTTGTATTCTTGGCCTTGGACAGTGCTGTTTTAACTTGTGCAGCAGTAATACTGGATGACTGGCAATCTACTGGTATTGTAATTGGTCCTTTGGGGGGTAGTGGGGTAAAGTTGGCATTGAATCTGTCAGCCAGTATATTGGCAATACCTGTTGGCTTGGTATAGGAGGTACCATTGTGCAGTAGCTCAGAGCAAATCTGGGTATTGCCGTGGAGATTCTTTACATAACTATAGAAGGTCTTATGGTTGTCTTTACTATCTGCTGCAATTCTGTTTTCATAGCTAGCTTAAGAGGATTTGATGAGGGATCTCAACTTTCTGTTGAGGCTGATAAGGGAGTTTTTCCAGTCTTGGGACTTCACCTTATTCCGCATCAGTTTCCTCCTTCTGTTGTAAAGTTTGTTTATGGCAGGGGACCACCAGATTGGCTTCTGTTCTTTTGGAGGAGAGTGTCTTGCTTCTATTGAGTATGGCGAGATCCATGCATTTGTGTATGTGTTTGTACAGTGCATTGGTGTATGATTCAGCAGTCATGCAACTATTCTCCATTTGCATGGGTGCCATGAAGTTAGCCAACTCTGTTTTTAGGAGCCCAAAGTTTGCTTTGGAGAAGTTTTTCACGGTGGTTACCTTTGCAAGGGGGGGGGGGGTGGCTTTCCAAGGTGAGTAGTTTGTGGTCGGATCTAACCAGGGAGGAGTTGACTATTGGTGTAGAGCAATGGTCATCCATGTTAGTAATGACCAGGTCAAGAATGCTGTTACCTCTAGTGGGAGTAAGAGTAAGCTGGTCCAGGGCATTGGAATTAATGAATTCCAGGAAACATTGAGCAAGTGCATTGGTACATTTTAGCTTTCCCAGTTAATGGAGGGGTAGTTGAAGTCGCCCCATATGAGAGTGTTAGGTTGGACCCTAATAGTCTCCAAGGTGCTTAGAAACGTGGAGTGTGAGTCTTGGCACATGGTTGGGGACCTATAGCAGGCTACAACCTGAATTGCTCTTACCCAATGTTAGCTGCACTTGAAGTATCTCTGATGCATTACGTTGGGCTACCAGTCTGGAGGTGCACGCATCCTTTATGAATATGGAAACACCACCGCCTTTGAAGCGTTGGTCCAAGTACTGGGGCCAAAAGGTGTGAAATTAGTTATAGCCTGGTAGTGCAGGGGTGTTTTCTGCTGCCTTGAACCAGGTCTCTGTTACAGCACAAATGTTGATGTTCTCCATTTTAAGGAGTGCTTTGAGTCAGTGCATTTTGAGATTTAGACTTCTAGCATTGAGCAGCGTGATCCTCAGATTGCATGGTTGACTTGCATTTCTTAGCATTGAGTTTAAGGCAGTGGCTTAGACACCATTTGTTAGTCAGATATAGGCCTTCTTGAAAAATGCTAGTGTCTGCAGGGAGTAGATGATAACCCCCAGCTTGCAATCATCTGCAAACTTAGTCATTCATAAACCTTAAGCATTTGTTTCCATTTCAGAGAAACAGATGCCAAAAAGGAGCAGGCCCACTATCGATCCCTTGGGAACTTCGCTATTGACTGACCTCTTGAAGGAGGTAGTCTCACCTATTTTGACCTCCTGGGTCCTATCAGTGAGATAGTTGGCTATCCAGTGGGTGATGAAAGGATTTATATATAATTTAGTGAGCATGTCTGTAATGCTTGAGTGAGGTATTGTATCAAACGTCTTGGCCAGGTCTAGGTAAACTGTGTGCACAGTCTTGCTCTCATCCATTGCTTTAGTGACCCTCTCAAAGAAATCTTCCAGGTTTAATAGGCATGACCTTCCATTAACAAAGCTGAACTGTGATGGGTCCAGCATTTGCAGGTTACCTATCTCCTTATTTATCGTGTCCATGATGATTCTTTCTATGGCCTTACATATGAGGCTGGTCAGATGTATGGGTGTGTAGTTACCCGGACCAGTGGTTGGACTTCCATTGTGCAGGGGAATGACTGTAGCCATTTTCTATTCCTTGGGCACAAAATCTGACTGTAGGCTCCAGCTGGAAAGTGATTTAAGTGGACCAGACAGGTCATGTTTCATGCTATTTAGTAAGCATCATTGGGACGTTATCAGGGCCCACTGATGCAGTGTTTTTGATCATGGTAAGTGCATTGATGATCTGTTCCCTAGTAATGGTTAGGGGGATTATGGCATGCTGTATTTCCTTTGGACTATTGGGGGAGAGTGGGGGGGAGACATTTGAGCTGAATCTGTCAGCCAAAAGGTTGGCAATGACAATATCACTCTGGTTTAGTATGGGTGATGCCATTTACAATAAGTTCTCTGCATTGTTGTGTATTTCCCTTGAGGTTACAGACACAGTTGTAGAAAGCTTTGTGGTTGTTCTTTCCCTGAGAAGCAATTTATTTCTTCAAATTTAGCATTGGAAGTATTAATTAACCCTCTTAGCTGCCTGCTTAGATTGGTCAGGAGGCTTTTAGTATATGGGGCTTTGCTCCTGCTATGCTTGGCCAAGATTTTTTTTCTTTTGTTGTATAATGATTATAGGTTCATAGGTTAATAGGAGGTTACTAGGCTAATGGTACTAGGGCCTTTACAAGCCTAGCCATATAAAAACCCATGTACCCTAATTGATCATAGTTAGATGGTCATTGTTAGATCAATTCTCTGATCAGCACCAACTACACCTGTCCATGAGGGACATAGGTGCCACCCCTGGGGTGAATTTACAGTCTCACATCCAATTGTCAAGGTTGTGCTTAAATAGGGTCATTGAGGAGCTCTGCTTCACATGAAGTGGGAACTTATTCCAGAGGAGTGGCAATCTCTGGGAGATATATCTGTCTGTCTAGCATGTTTTGTTAATGTCACAGGCTAGGTTGAGATCCCTGGATCGAATGACTCTTGTCCAATTTGATTTGTGGATGTGCAGCATTTCCATTAGGGCAGAGCCAGAGACTGCTCTGTAGGCCTGGTACAGGTTGCCTCTCAGCAGCCTGTATGATACAGAGGGCTTTCAGTCTTTTCATGTAAGTCACATTTTGGGGGCCTTGGGTTCTATTGGTTAGAAACTTCTATGGTCTCTCCAGTTGCTGCAGGTGTCTGTTGAGGTACATACAGAAAGAAGCATTGTACTCAATTAGTGGTCAAGTAGAGTGGAGTTATTACTGCCTTAGTCTTGGATGTGATGCCCTTATTTATTAGATGCATAATGTAGAAGGCTTTCCTTACCACTATGGACACATGGTGATCGAAGTTTCAATTGCTATCAACCTGTGTTCCCAAGTCTTGCACCACTGGGTTTGAGCTTAGGGGGTTCTATCCATATCATAATTAGCAGGGGCTACTTCTTTGCCAAAGGAGATAATGAGGCATTTTTTTGCATTTAGTTTTAGTCTGTGACTTGACACCAATCGTTTGTCTGCATCAACCCCTTCTGTAATATGTTAACATCATTGGGGGACTCAATGATTGTGCCCAGTTTGCAGTTATCTGCAAACTTGGTAAGCCACAGGCCATTTACTTTCACCTGGACCACAGAGAAATAGATTCCAAATAGTACAGGGCCCAGAACAGATCCTTGTGGTACTCCACTAGTAACTACTCTTCTGGTGGTGGTGGATTCCCCAACTTTGACAGTGTGCATTCAGCTGGTGAGCCAGTTGACTACCCATCTAGTGATGCATGGATTAATCCCCATCTGGGAGAGTTTCTCAATGATCCCTGAGTAGAGGACTGTGTCAAAAGCCTTGGCTAAATCAAGATAGGCGGTATGTATTGCTTTGACCTCATCCAGGGCTTTGGGGACATTCTCAAAGAAGTCCACCAGGTTTAATAAGCAACATCTAGCCCTGATGAAACCAGACTGGGTTGGGTCCAGAGTTTGAAGGTTGCCTGTGTCCTTATTGATAAGGTCCATGATGATTCTTTCCATAGCCTTGCAGATAAGGTTGGTTAGGCTTATGGATCACTAGTTTCCTGGGTCAGTTGATGGACCCCCTTTATGCAAGGGGATTACTGTTGCTGTTCTCCACTCTGCCAGAACAAAGCCAGTGCTCAGGCTATATTTAAAGAGACTGCCAAGTGGTTCCACTACATCTTGTTTTAGATTGTTTAGTTAGAAACCTGGGATGTTATCTGTTCCCATAGAAGCCATGTTTTTGGCCTTGGAGAGTGCTTGTATGACCTGTTCTTTGGAGATACTCAGTAGAGGATTGGCGTCAGGAATGCTTTGGGTTATAGCTGGTGGGGATAGTGGGGTGAAGTTACTGCCAAATCTGTCAGCTAGCAGGTTGTCAGTTTCCTCGATTTCAGTGTGAGTGGTATTGCCCACTATAAGTTCGGCACACAGCTGGGCATTCCCTTTTAGATTTCAGACGTAGCTAAAGAATGCCTTATGGTTGTCTTTATCTAGGGATGCTAATTTAGTCTCATAACTAGCCTTAGAGGACTTTACAAGATATCTGATTTGTTGTTCAAGTTGTGGAGGGTATTCTTCCCCTGTTGAGTAAGTTCCCTCTTGTTCTTAGATATCAGATTCTTTCTTTTGTCATATAACTTATTTACATTTACAGTCTGCTAGGGTGGCTTTTTTTTCCAGAGGACCTGGTTTTAGTCCTGCCAGGTACAGCTGAGTCAATACATTTGTTTAAGTGGCTATATAAGGCATTTATGTACTCTTCTGCATAGGAGTCATTGTTGACTGTGTGAGCAGGGGCTTTGAAACTTTTTTATACCATTGCTTAGTTTGCTTTGGAGAAATGTTTCAGTTTGTTTGCTCATGTAGGTGTGTCAGGTCTGATCTTTACTTCAAATAAGACTGATTTATGGTCTGACCTTATGAGGGAAGGCAACACACAGGAGGTAGTGCAGTGGCCCCCCATGTTGGTGAGCAATAGATCTAGGACATTTAAGCCCCTTGTGAGGGTCCAGACCAACTGTTCTAGGGCATTTGAATTAACAAAATCCAGGAACCTCAGAGTGATCATGTTTGTGCTCGTGTAATTTGCCCAATTGATGGAAAGATAGTTGAAATCTCCCATGACCAGGGTGTTTGGCTGTATACTGAGCAAGTCCAGGTAGATGGTGTACGTCTCTTGATTCATGGTGGGAGACCTGTAACTAGTGATGATGTAGTAGAGCATTTTGCCTATAGTTATTAGGACCTAGAGTAGCTCAAGAGAGTCATACTGTTTTACCAGTCACAAGGTGGTGTATTTGGATTTAATGAAGATGGATACAACTCCACCTTGGGTTCTTTCCCTCTCGTTTTGAGGTCTGAACGTGTGAAAGACATTGTAGCCTTGTAAGGCCAGGGTACTCTCTGTGGCCTTGAACCAAGTCTCAGTGACTGCACAAACATTAGCATTTTCCAAGATGAGGAGTGCATCCAGGGAGTACAGTTTACTGTTTAGGCTCCTAGCATTAAGGAGCATGCCCTTAAGTTTGTCTCGAGTGGATTTCTTTATATCAGAAGTTTTGTTGTTTTGTGAGTTTGCTTTGTCTCTACTCGATTTCTTTACATTGGAAGTTTTGTTGTTTTGAATGATATTGCTATTCCACCAGGGTGGCTTGTCTTTTGAGTTTGTCTTATTCTTATTACAAGTGACCACAGATTGCTCCATACAGTCATCAATTTGGCTGTACAGGGATTTTGTAAATAGCTCAGTATAAGCTATGGTATTTACTTGGTTTGGAAGTGTTTGGAATTTAGCCAAGGTGCCACTTAGTAAACAGAAGTTAGCCTTGGAATAGTTGCTAAATGTTTTTGGTTTCACTGGGTTTCATTTTTATTTCAAGCAATACTGCCTTATGGTCAGATATGATGAGCAAAGACATTGCTCCCCCATGTTCGTGAGTACAAGGTCAAAGATGTTTGTACCCATAGTAAAGAACAGACCAACTGTTAAAGGGGGTCTATATTAGAACCGCAAAAGTCCTATTCAGCGAATATGTAATCATCAACACATATTACCCGAACCGTGAATACACCGAACACCCTAAACCGCGAAATTCAAAATCTCAAACTGTCATAGTTTTCCAACCGCACCCCGCGCTACATACTACCTACCCAAACAAAATAAATAAACCACATACATACATTAACCAAAACCCTACTTCTAACCCTACACTAAACCTTGCATACATTTCCATCTATGCACTTACCTTAACCCGCACCCTAACCCTACGGTCCGTAACTATCGCACACTTACCTTACGGAGCTATACTCAAACAAAATAAATAACCCCCACACATACACTTAACAAAACCCTACTTCTAACCCTACACTAAACCTTACATACATTACTGTCTATGCACTTACCTTAACCCACACCCTAACCCTAAGGTCCGTAATTATCGCACACTTACTTTACAGAGCTAAACCGCAGAAGGGCCAATAATGATGATTCGACATTTCGGATTTCGCACTTCAGGACGATCGGTGTTTTCTCGGTTCGACGTATACATGTTGATGTTTCCGTATTCAGGTAAGTGGACCTTCGCGATTTTAATAGGGAACCGTTAAAGGATGTTGGTATTAACAAAGTTTAGGAATCACTGGGCTTGTGTATTAGAAGTGGTGTAGGATTCCCAATCTATAGAGGGGTAGTTTCAATCCCCTAGAAAGACTGTATCGGGTTAAACTGTGAGGGACTCTAGTACATCAACATAGATAGTATGGGTTTCCTGGGACATGGAACCTATAGGTTGCAAGTATATGCTACAAGACCCTGTTTATGGTGAGTTGCATATGTATGAGTTCCAGTGGATCATACACTTTAACTAGACTGGATGTGAAGTTGTTTTTAAAATAGACTGAGACTCCTCCACCTTTAGTTCCCTCCTGTGCAGCAGTTGGACTAAAGGTGTGAAAGGCAATATAACCTTGCATTGCCGGGGTACATGACTTGACTTTAAACCATGTCTTCATTACTACACAGATGTCTACACTCTCCAGGGAGAGGAAGACTTGTAGGGAGTGGAGCTTCTTATTAAGGCTTCCAGCATTGAGCAGTACCACCTTCAGACATTCCTTCACAGGTTCAGTTAAGTCAAAAGGTTTATCAATGTGGCATTACCTACAAAAGGCACTATGGGGGTGGAAAAGGTCTTTGCCAATGTCTAACAGTCCTGAGGGGTTAAGTACAGACCAACCCTGGCAAAGTCACATGGTTTTTCACCCATGTACTCCCTTGGATTGACACCAGAAGCTAAGCAAATTGTTAAAATCAATAAGTTTCTGTTGGCAACATGGCATCATACTTGGAAAAGGTAGTATGCTGCTCAGTGCTAGGCTATATCTGCCTGAGACACATAATCAGAGAGCTCAATCATGTCTTGCTTCATATAATCAAGGGAAGTACGTCTCAGGTCATTAACACCCACATCGACTATGACAGAGTCATACTGGTACCTGTGGTTTAATGACATGTGTGCATGTGTGGCTTAATGGATCCCAGCCTCAGTAAGGCAGCTAACAGTGACTGTTTTCTTAGTCTGGTGAGGGGGGTCATCAGTGTGCCTCACTGTAGCAACACTAATAACCAGGAGATGTAGCTGTGCTCTGGTTTGCCTTAATTGCTTAGCAGTAGAGATACGAAATACAATGTAACTGTGTAGCTGTGGGTGGTGTTTTAATAGAGTGTTTATGTGATGGCTGAGGGCCCTTTTTTTGATTGTGCTGTGCAGGAGGTCTTAGTGTTTTGGGAAGGTTACCTGTAAGTACCTCAGCTTAAGTAGTTTTATGTGTAGGGTCTTTACCCTGTGCAGTAGACATGGTACAAGTGTCACTGACAACCTCTGCAGGATTAGTTTTGGTTGTATCAGAGAATTTTGCTTCCAGAGTTAAAGTGTATTTACACCTTTCACATACTTTATCCGTTTTATTTAAGAATAAGTGAGTAGTCAGTGTACATGAGGCAAATGCTACAATGCCTCAGAATAAGCATCTCAACCAAACTGGCCACAGAGAGAGTGAGGAAGTGCATATCCATGATGACCAATCTACTGGGGAGGATTTTGAAGCAAGGGCTGGTCTAGATTACTCTATTTTCTCCCCAAAACTACACCTAATAATGATAATGTATTTTCAGTTACAGGTTCATTGGTTTGAGAAACAAGCTTTGCAACCTATTTTGTTTTTCCTTTGAGATGTCAGATAGCTGCTATCCCATGAAGTTGCTTACGTTTACTCATATATTCATCTAAATAGTTTTTTTTTTGTTTTTTATAGTAGACAAGATATTGAACTGCTTAACCACCATAAGGAGCTTATTCCAAAGATGCCCAAGCTTTTGATGATGTCCCTGTCCCTTCTCTTGCTGCTATAATTGAGAATTTTCAGCATGACATTATATGTACACGTGTTTGCCTCAGCCCCCACCTCCACCTGTGTGCTACAGGTACAGGTTAATCAACACAGAAATGGAACAAGGGCAACTGCATTTGCTTATCCACGTAGGCCAGTTATTGATACCATTAATGTTCGTTATGACAAACGCTTGTACCTCCACCATCTGCACAAGATGCCGGTATAAAAAGAATCAAAAGGGTGAACTGCATTCTACAACTGGACAAATTAAGGCAGAGTATAGCAGGATGATCACTTATCTGTCATGACTGTATATACCCCTCAGTATGATGTGTTCAACTCAGAATGCTTTCCTGAAGACTGATGCAGTACAAAACCACCACCGTCACAGGTACAAGCATGCAAAATCTGAAGGTAATGCTACTCAATGCTAGAAGTCTAAACCTCAAAATGCACTCTCTCGAGGCACTCCTAAAAATGGAGAACATCGATATCTGTGCAGTAACTAAGACTTGGTTCAAGGCTCCAGAGAGCACCCCTGCAATACCAGGCTACAACTTTTACCACACTTTTTGGCCACCAAACCAGGACTGAAACACTAAAGGTGGAGGAGTGTCCATATTCACCAAGGATATTCACAACACCAGGCTAGTTGCCGAACACAATGCGTCTGAAATTCTCCAGGTGCAACTAACACTAGGTAAGACTGCAATCCAAATTGTAGCTTGCTACAGATCCCCCACCATGCCCCAAGATTCTCACTACACCTTTTTAAACATACTGGAAAATATTAAGACACAACCAAGCACCCTAATACTGGGTGATTTCAACTACCCTACCATTACCTGGGAAAACTGCTCATGTACCAACACCTTTGCACAATGGTTCTTGGAATTCATAAATTCCAATGCCCGGGATCAACTAATCCTTAGTCCCACAAGAGGCTCCAATATCCTAGACCTGGTCATTACCAACATGGGAAATCGATGCTCCACACCTATGGTCACCCCCCTCATTGGTCAGGTCTGACCATAAGCTAATCATCCTTGACATCCGCATCCCACCCCCACCCCCCAGTAAGGAAACCTCCGTAAAAGCCAACTTCATGCTACTCAAGTCAGAAGTGACAAACTTCATGACACCCATGCAGATGGGAACTGAAAGTTTGACTGCTGAATCATACACTAAGGCACTGTACGAGCACATCCACTCGTGCATGAATCGTGCCATCCCCAATAGAACCAAGACGCTCTCCTCCAAAAAAAGGAAGCCAATCTGGTGGTCCCCTGCCATAAACAAACTTCACAACAAAAGGAAGAAACTGTTGCAGAAAAGAGGAAAATCCCAGGATGCAAAAAACTCCCTTACCAGCCTCAGTAAGAACTGAGATCCCTCATAAAATCCTCCAAAGCTATTTACGAAAATGAAATTGCCAAAGATTCCAAAGACAACCACAAGGAATTCTATAGCTATGTCAAGAATCTAAATGGCAATGCTCAGATCTGCTCTGAGCTACAACAGAATGGCATTAAGTATACTGATCCCAAGGATATTGCCATTATCCTGGCAGATCGATTCAGTGCAAACTTCCCCCCTCTCACCACCTAAAGGGCCTATCTCAATACCGAAAGATTGCCAAATCCTGGTAATAATGGCCACACAAGTAAAAAACTCACTCTCCAAAGCTAAGAATACAGCATCCATGGGACCAGACAACATCCCAGGCTGTTTACTACATGAACTACAAAATGAACTGGCACCTCACCTAAGTGTCATGTTTAATCATAGCCTCACCTCAGGCTTTGTGCCCACTGAGTGGCGCACAGCTAAAGTTATCCCACTCCACAAAGTGGGATCCACCTTGGATCCTGGGAACTACTGCCCCATCAGTCTGATGAGCCTGATCTGCAAGGCCATGGAACGTATTATCATGGAACATATAAACAAAGACATTGGCTTCTTTCAAACACTGGACTTCACGCAGTTTGGGTTTGTGAAGGGCCGATCTTGTCTCCTGAACCTGATTGACTTCTTTGAATCAGTCTCCAGAGCCATGGACAAGGGTAAGGTGGTCCACACAGCCTATCTGGACCTCGCCAAGGCCTTCAACACCATCCCCAACTTTGGAATCACAGATAAACTTACTAAGCTGGGCATTAATCCCTACATCACTCGATGGGTTGCTAACTGGCTTACTGACAGAACCCGCACTGTAAAAGTAGCCGACTCCAAATCCAGCTCCAGACAAGTGACAAGTGGAGTACCTCAGGGTTCAGTCCTGGGACCGCTCTTGTTTGGCATCTACTTCTCTGAAGTACAGGCTAACACTAAGGGACTCTGGCTAACAAAGTTCGCAGATGACTGCAAACTGGGAGCCATTATTGAATCTCCAAATGATGTGGATATTCTACAAAAGGGCCTTACAGAAATTGATGCTTGGTGCCAGAGCCATGGGCTCAAACTCAATGCCAAGAAATGTATAGTTATCCCCTTTGGGAAAAAAACATGTACCCATGAATTACCACATAGGTGGCAGTACACTAAACACCGAAAGTGTGATAAGAGACTTAGGGACACAGGGGGACAGTGGTCTCACCTTCGATAACCACATCACCACATCAGTCAGGAAATCCTATGTGGCACACCTCATCACTAAGGGCTTTTCATCCAGAAAAATGGAGGTCATTGTCTCACTGTACTCATCCTTCATTAGACCCATTATAGAATACAACACCCCGTTTGTTATGTACCTCTCAAGACATCTGCAACAACTGGAAAGGCCTCAGAAATACCTCACTAAAAGAATCACAGGCCTAAAGCAGATGCCCTATGCTGACCATCTAAAAAAACTCCACCTATACTCTGTCGCATATCGTCTACTTAGAGGTGATCTCTGCTTAACATACAAGGCCATGCCAAACCCAGAGCTGGTGGACATGCTACACTTAAAGAAATCCCAATCCCTCAGAGACACACACTCCAGGGATCTAAACCTTGTCATCACAATGAACAAAACATGTTGGGGGGATAGGTTCCTGACCCAGAGACTCCCCAGACTCTGGAATAGACTGCCCATACATGCCAAGCAGAGCACCTCTTTGGCCCTCTTCAAAAGGAAATTTGATGATTGGACGGGAGATAGGAAATTCATCCCAGGGATCACGTCAGTCGCCCTGCTAGACAGGGGTCCATGGAAGTAAATACTGTGGGAAGAAATAGCCAGGAAATTGTTATGTCTAGGTTTGTATAGGCCCTAGGGCCGATAGCCAAGTCCCAACCTATGAACCTATGAATATGTTGGTCTGTGGTTAGACCATTGTGTACCATGGTTTGCTGTTCAGTCCCTAATAATGTGATCAGATTTTAGTCCTTGTTGTTCAGTGCTGTAATTAAATATGATAATCTTTTCCATAGGATAAGATGCTTCATTTTAACTCTTGATTGCAGATTATTGTAAGTGCTCTAGGAATAAATATTATCCAATCCATTCTGTGAATAGCGGCATCTGCATGTGGTATGACGATGTTAGCAAGCATGCCATGCATACTTTGTTATCTGTAACTGTTTATCTATCTGAGAATAAGAAAAGAATATTCCAAAGAGAAAAGGGTCAAATATTGATCTCTGTGGAACATTGCTGATTGTTTCAGCTTTTTAAGAAAATAGGCCTTCTACCATTTCTTGGTGTGTTCTGCCATGTAACCATTTATTAATACCCTGAGAGATGTACTTACACTGATTTTGATGACTTTGTTTCTAATTACTGAGTTGGGACTCCTGTCAAATGATTTGCCCAGATCTAGGTAAGTTATATACACAGTTAACGCCTCATCCTGCCTTTGAAGAAGCCATATTGTTTGAAATCAAGGAGAAGTAGTTCACTAGAGTCTCCTTGAACCAAGTCAGTTATTATTATTATTGCACTTTTCTGTGAGTTTATGCAAAATATGTGTTAATCTAAATGGCTTTTAGCCATCTAGGTCAGAGGTGTAACTTTCATTATGAAGCACTGCTTGATGTCAACGGTCTGAGATACGTTTGTTCAGGAATATGCAAGGGGCTCATATTAACTTGTCTCAAAAGTTGTGTAGAGAGCTACCCTGTTTGTTGTCTTGGCCCATGAAGTTACTATTTTTATTTTATTTAATGTGGACTCTACCAGAACCAGGGAAGTATAATTGGTCAAAACCCTCAATAAGAATCTTTCATTCCTATTTACCCACTGACAGTTCAATGTCTGAGTTAAACATGTTTGCTAGATTATTGGCTATAACAACCAGTTTAGAAGATTTTGTAACTGATAAAGTGACATAGTCTTGATTTTTAAACTTGATTTTCTTAATGTGATTAAAATATTAACAGCTTATAATACCAAAACAACAAAAAAATAGGATTATAATTTCATAGCTATATACTAGGCTAATGGCCACCAGGGCCTTTATAATCCTAGCCATGCAACCCAAGCCAATTGTGCCCACTTTTAACATGTGCATCTCAATGGATGTTTATTTTATTTTTATTTATTTTTATTTATTTAACATTTGTTGACCGGGAATGTCCGACTAGGTTCCACAGAGCCTGTTTTCAGCGGAGGCCGGGGAGACATGCTCCAGATGCATGTCTTTGGAATGTGGGAGGAAACGCGAAGACCGAGACGGACCCCGCTGAACAACAAAGAGAACATGCAAACTCACAGAGAGCACCCCCCAGCCGAGAATCGAACCAATCAACCTGAGGCTTGCTGGTGTGTGACAATGTTAACTACTGTATTCGACAATGTTTATTAGGCGGGATAAGTTAGTTAGGAGGTTGCTAAAAAGTTATGTGGCGGGTATGTTAGTTAGGGAATGTTTACTGTTGGCCTCTGTCTATAAGAGACATGGGAGCCAGCCCAGGAATAAATTTAAGATTACCTATCTAATGTTAGTCAGGGAATGTTTACTGTCAGCCTCTATCTATAAGAGACATGGTGAGCCAGCTCAGGGATGCATTTACGATTTCCCATCCAGTGGTCACAGTTACTTTTGAATATTGTTAGGGATGGGCTCTGTTTCACATGGATGTGAAGGGGCATTTATCTGAAAAGGCTTGATACAGTAGCAAATGACTTGGATGAACAGACCAATGGCTGAATATGGCATTCAAACTGGAGCAGAGAAGTTCTGAGGATAGTACGTGTGGATGTCGCCTTTATGGCTGACATATGCTGAGAGTGTATGTGTGATGTCTCAAATAAGCCTAAGTAGTTAAAGGCTTTGGTATACTGGCCAGACATCAGGTCGCCCTTGGCAGGGAATCCATCATGTTATAAATACTGCAACAGCAGAATAGAAGGACATCCTTTAAGGCATATATCTGTCTCACCAGTGTGTTCTATTTTATGCTGCAAGCAAAGTTCACATCCCTAGATCTTGTGTTTCTGGTGCTGGTCATTTTGCAGATATGCAAAAGCTCCATTAGGGTTGGATCTAAGGATGCCTTATATGCAAAGTACAGATCACCTCTCAACAACCTGTAGTAGACCAAGTACAGAGACAGAGCTCTCAGGTAATCTGTATAGGGCAATGTGTTATTACCCTGGATTCTGTTGGTGTGAACCCTCTGTGGGGGCATTCCAGCTGTTGCATATACCTAGTTAGGTACATGCTGAAAGGGGCATTGAAATCAGTGATGGATCTGATAACGGGCAGGTAGTGTGGTACTATAACTTCACCGGACCTGGATGCCCTACCCTTACTTACAAGTTGGGAACATAGAATGATTTTCTTACTACCTTGGCTAATGTTGGTCAAATGCTGCATTACTGTCAATATATGTTCCCAAATTTCTAATTGCTGGATCAGCTCTTAGGGGTATCTTATCAATGAAGCAGTTTGCCTAGTTGGATGTTTTCCCAAAAGGAACTATATTACACTTCTCTACATTGAGTTTTATAATATGTGGCTTTCACAACAGTCCTTTGTCTGCATTAGAACCTCTCACTGGGGGGGAATTTATGATAGCTCCCAATTTTCAGTCATCTCTGAATTTGGTGAACCAGAGACCCTTGACATTAGCCTTGACTTCTGAGAAGTGGAAACTAAACAGGAGTGGGCCCAGCATGGAGCCCTTGGTACTCCACTGGTGATCTGCCTCTTGGTTTAGGTGATCTCAAAATCCTGACTTCTTGAGTCCTATCTGTGGGTCAGCTGGCAATCCAGCAAGTTATATAAGGATTTATGCCTAATTAGGTGAGTTTGTCCACAGTATCTGAGTGGGGTATTGTATTTAACACCTTAGCCAGGACTAGGTAGGCAGTATACACCATTTTCCCTTCATCCATTGGTTACCTCTTCAAAGAAGTCTACCAGATTAAGCAGGCATGACCTTCCATTGACAAAACCAAACTGGGATGGGTCCAGTGTCTGTAGGTTTCCAATGTCATTTCCATGATAATTTGTTCTATGGTTTTGCATATTAGACTAGTCAGACTAATGAGTCTATAATTTCTGGGGTCAGTTGATGGTCCACCATTGTGAAGGGGATAAACATTTCAGTCCACCATTCACTTGGTACATAGCCTGTTTTGAGGCTGTAGTTGAAAAGTGGCTCTTTGTCCTGAGAGGTCAAATTTCAGGATATTTAGGAGGCAAATTAAAATATTGTTGGACCCACTGAGGCTGTGTGTTTAGCCTTAGTGAGTGCCACTATGATCTGCTCCCTCCTGATAGTTGGGATGGTTATGCTGATAGGGATTTCATGAAGACAGGCAAGGGGAGTGGGAGTGAAGTTTGAGATGAATTTGTCATCCAGCAGATTGGCTAATACACTCTGTTTCATTGAAGGTGGGACTATTTACTACTAGTTCTGCACACTGTTGCATGTTACCTTTGAGGTTTCACACATAGCTTAAGAAGGCTTTATGATTGTCTTTAGCCTGAGAAGCTATCTTGGCCTTGTAATTGGGTTTATTGGATTTAATTAGTCCACTTAATTTCCTTTTTACTTTAGTTAATGAGCTCTTGTCATTATGAGAGTTGCTGTTTCTGACTTTGGCCATTACTTTTTCCCTTTTGTTATATACCCTATCTGTTCAGCTTAGGATTCTACCTGTGTAGTTTGTTTTTGGGGGTTGTTTTGGGCTTACTTCTGGTAGGTACAGCAGCCTCTATGCAGCCATTTATATGTCTGTACAGTGTTTCTGTGAATAATTCTGCATAGGCTGTTGTGAACTTTGGGTTAGGCAGGGCAATGAATTTAGACAAGCTGTTGCTTAATAGGATGTAGCTGGCTTTAGAATAGTTCTTGACTGTAACAGATTTTGCTGGGTTTCCAAGTTAGTTTTTATTTCAAATGAGACATCTTTGTGATCCAACCTAACCAGTGAGTATGTGACATGTGTGTGTGTGTGTGTGGGGGGGGGGGGGTGCAACACTCTCCCATATTGATGAGAACTATGTCCAGCATGTGTGAACCTCTGGCTGAAGTGTACACTGACTGATCATGGGCATTTGTGTTAATAAAGCCCAGGAAACATTGTGCCTGCAAGTTGGAGGTAGTGTGTGTTTCCCAGTCTATAGAGGGGTAGTTAAAGTCTCCCATGAATATAGGGTTTGGTTGAATGGAGAGTACCTTTAGTAGGTCTAGATGTGAGTTGTGGGATTCTTCTGACATAGACAGTGACCTATAGCTTGCTAAGTTATGGTAAGGGACTCTAAGGTGATTTGCATGTAGATGAACTCCAGGGTGTCATCCTCTTTAACCAGCCTTGAGGTATACTTGCTGCTAGTCAAAACACCTCCAGCTTTAATCCCTGTCTGTGCAGCTGATGATCTAAATGTGTGAAAGGCACTGTAGCCTGCACTGCCAGAGTATTTTGTTTGACTTTAAACCATGCCTTGGTAAATGCACAGACGTCTATATTCTCCAGAGTGAGGAGAGCTTGGAGGGTGTGGTGTTTCTTGTTAAGGCTCCTAGCATTGAGCAGTAACACCTTTAGGTTCCTTTGAGTTTTATTTGCTATGTCAGCAGGTTTGTCACTTTGCCATTGACTAAAAAAGGCTCTAAGGGGATGGATAAAGTTTTAACCAAAATCTGGGAGCCCGGGGGGACACAGGAGGAGGCCATATTTTTCGCAAAGCAATGTGGTCTCCTGATCATGTCCTCCCAGGCTGAAAGATACTGAATCTCCCTGGACTGACACCAGAAACTAAACCAGTTGTTAAAATCATTCATTCTTTGTTCATACTGTGGCATCATCCTTTGTGAAGGTAGAATGCTGCTCAATGCAAGGCACACACCTGTCTGAGACATGTATTCAGAGAGGTCCAAAATGTCTCTTGTCATATAATCCAGAGGTATACCTCAGGGTGGTGCATTGATTTGAGTGCATGTGTAACTTGGCAGATCCTGGTTCCATATAAGCAACTGACCATAATCTTCTCTTTGTCCACTCTGGTGATTGGGGTATCTGTTTGTTGTACAATGGAATCCCCTATGACAAGAGATCTGGGTAAATTGTTTGCTTACCTTATAGACTTTATTTTTGGGGATCTAGTGGATGTAGGCTTATGTGCAGTGTTTCATGTTTCTTTTGGTGAATGCTTTAGAGATTGCTGAGGATAAGCATTGCTGTTTGAAGGCTTAAGAGTCCTTTGAGGTTTAAGGAGATTGCTTGTTAGTGCTTCAGCATAAGATGGTATATGTGTGTGGGCACTATATGTGGTTGATGTAATGTGTGTGTTCTTGACAACCTTGTTTGTATGCAAGATTTTGCCCCAAACAAATTGTATATGTACATCTCTCACATACTGTGTTGGTTTCTTTAAGGATTAAAAGGTTGTCTAAGAACAGAAGAAAATTACTACACTGTCTCAGGATGCCCATATCCACCAAGCTGACCGCAGAAGTATTTGGAAACTGCATATCCATATTGTCTGGACCTTAGGGTCTGAAGACTGGATTTTACAAAGGTGTCCTAGGGTGGTCTCTAGGGTTAGGGACTACAGTTGAATAGTGCTAAGATATGGTATTAGATTAGTACTATCTGACATGCAAGCTAGCTACTCTGAACTTAACTCCTTGCAATGCATCACTAAATTGCAGGTTACAGTCCATTTCTAGTTTTATAGGTACACTTGACTGCCCAGATGCTTGCATCTTATACAGGACATTGCCAACCACTACTGCACCATAAGCAGCAAACATGCTCAATTTATAGAAGCAGGAATGAAAGTGAAATCTAACTCCTGAGCCCTCTGACCAATGAAAGGCTATACTCTAATCCTCTCTGAAGTGCTTTGCAGCTCAGACAGACCAAGCAAACACCTTCTTCCATGTGACAGATGACATTGGTCCACCTAATGTAAAGTAAAAGCACAGTAAAAATGGACCCTCAAGTGCAATGCAGCAACAAACATTTTACTGCCTAGTTAAATTGTTGCTTTATAAGACAATTACTCGACAAAACAGTTCAAGTACCAATGAGAAAATGCTATTTGTAACAAAAATGCACTTTAAATGCACAGAAAATTGCAATACACAGGGAACAATCACTTAAACAGTGAAAAACAAGAGCAAAATTTTAGTTTAAGAACTTATCTTTGCCTGAATGTCACTGGATTCAGTGAAAACACCTCTTAAAGCACAGGCAAGATGCCAAGGTTTGCTGACCTCTGTGGAAATGAGTTTACAGCTTTCTTCAGTTTTTTTCCATCTCATATAGACCAGGCCATCACCTACTGCCACTAGATGGAATATCCCAGTCGTCTTATTGTAAAAGCACAAAAAAGATTGCTTGAGAGTGTATGTTTTCACAAAACAACTTTGACAAACTAGCTAGACAAGGTGATTTAAATTCAATCAGAACAACAGAGAGACTTCTTCTTCTTTCAGCTTTTTCCGGTTAGGGGTCACCACAGTGGATCACCTGTCTGCTCATGATTAGCAGTGGAGTTTTACAGTGTCGAGTTGCCAGCCCTGCGCCCAACCTTCCACAGAAGGCACACACACACACACACACACACACACTCATGCCTAGGGCCAATTTAGAGTATCCAATCCACCTACAGCATGTCTTTGGGATGTGGGAGGAAACTGGAGCACCCAGAGGAAACCCACGCGACCACAGGGAGGACATGCAGACTCCGCACAGAAGGCTCCCCAGCCGAGGATCAAACCGGAGAACCTCTTGCTGTGAGGTGGCAATGCTAACCGCTGCACCACCGCAGCCACCCGTAATCAGAAAAACAGAGAGACAGTATGAGCAAATTCCGTAATTTCAGCATTAAATACAGATAAATGCACAAGTAAAACAAGACATCAGTAGTTGATCACTTAAATAGATTCTGGAAGTGTGATTTTTTAAATACATGTACTTAGCTTTTGTGTGGGTGGCATATGATGCAAGGAAATCACTTCAGAGGCACAGGCAAGGACATCAAGTGTTACTGAGCTCTGTGAGAATCAGCCAAGAGCCTCGCAAACACACCAAATTTGTACAAGCACTTAAAACACAAGACATTGTATAGAATCCCTATAGCAAGGACAAAGTTGCATGATACAACAATTAAGTACCAAGAAAAATACAAAGTAGTAAATTACATAGTAACACTGCCAGTAAACTTCTTATAAGTATAGTTCTCAGCAAACAGTACAATATCAGAGTACTTGAAAATGATTTCAAGTGCAAAAATCTGCAGATAAAGCAGTTAAATGTAGTGAAAAACAGTAAAATATAGCTTTTATCTCCCAAGGATGGCACAGATTTATTCAGAACCCTTTCAGAGTGTGGCAAGGATGCCAATAAGATGGCAGCTCTGTGAAAATGGTGATTTGTAGTAAGGGAGGTTAACAAAAGAGCAATACTTGTTTGCTGAGATGGCTCTCAGTATTATGGATCTATGTAAAACAATGAATGGGATAAGTTTATAGGATTATATGTACAGTACTAGACCAGCTGCCTTTGTGGACAATTTTAAGTCTAGGTAATTTCCATTAGTGTGAATCAAGCCCTGGATTTCTTGACTGTGAGGTAAACACCTTTACCATTCTGCCAACCCCAAGCCTTTTAAATTCTTCTCCTGTGCGGAAGTGTACAAACCATATCCATTGTTGAGGCGTTACTTACCTATCACTAGAGACAAACACATACACAATTTTACTACTGTAAGATTTGAACCGCCTATCTATCTAGTTACACAATCTAGAGAATACAGTATTAGCCATAAGCACCACAGGAGAAGTGTAAAAAAAGTTGTATAGGTTATATGAGGGATTTGAGCCCATGGCAGTGGAAATCACAACAAGTAAATGACAACCAAGCATCCATTGTGACACATGCCCAAATACTCAATTAGCTTACACAATTGACAATAGCAATTAAAGGGGGTGAAGGTGAGTTTGGTAGTCAGATTACCATAAGGGGTGAAAGCTAAAGAAACTAGCTTTTAAAACCACAACAGCAAAAGGGTGTGGGGTGAAGGTTCAGGAAAAATGAAGCTGCTGTAAGAAGCCAGAGAAGTCAGATACCGCAGCTTGTTTTCCACAATATATCAGGTCTACACGCGAGCCAAAATAGCCAGTAAAATGTTTTGGCACAGTGATATATAGAGTTAATTAAACAAAGACCAGGACAGCAATCCAGTCAGGAAAACAGATCTGTACGAGTCAAATAAAACCAGATCCAAGAGCTTTTATAACACAGCCAAGTTCCCAACAAGGCTGATTGTAAGTGCTTTGACCTCTACTTTTAGCAATATTGTCTCAGCTAAAGAACAACAAAAAGTTTAATTATAGAAAATTCAAGCTGCTACAAATTGTTGTCAACAGCATATCAGGTCAGCATGTTTGTCAAAATGGCCAGGAAAATGTTTTGGCCCAATGATATATAAAGTTAATTAAACAAAGACCAGGATATCATTCCAATCAGTAAAACAGAGCTGTACAAATCACATAAAACCAGATCCAAGAACATTTACAACAAAGCTAATCCCCCTTTATGGCTGATTGTAAGTGCTTTGGCCTCTACTTTTAACAGTACAGTCCCAGCTAAAGGACAAAGAACATCTCCTTGTTGAAATGTCTGCACTCAAAATGCCAAGTGCTGACAAGCAGAAAAAAAGACAGAAAACATGGGAGAAGAGTGAATCTCAAAAATCACTCTTCACCTTTAAACTTCTTTTTGTGGGGGGCAAGTCCCCCTGCTCCTCTCATTTTGGGGGGAAGCTCCCCACACACCCCCAAACTTATATATACCAACTCAGAGATCGCCATACCTTGGAGGAAAGGGAATGTCCTAAGAAACAGCATCTTGGACTTAGTATTTGTAAGTCCGTTCTTTCAGCCATTCAGTCTCCTATTTCATGACTCACTCAAGTGGGTCCCAATATTTCAAATGGTTACCACAAAAACAGTTTACTTACAGAAAATTCAAGTTGCTGTAAGGAAACAGACAAAAAAATAGTGCAGCTTAAAAGATAGTGCAGCTTGTTGTCTACAGTATAGCAGGTCAGCATGTAAGCCAAAATGGCCAGGAAAATGTTTTGGCCCAATGGCATATAGAGTTAATTAAACAAAGACTAAGATAGCAATTCAATTAGTAAAATAGATTAAAAAAAACACAGATACAATTTTATTATGAAAAATGAATAAAGGTGCACTTGGGTTACTTGAGGACAAAAGACCTTGATAATTTACTATGAACCTTTTAAGTTTTCCCTGTGCTATGAAGGAAAAGAGTGAGTCTTATTGGCTGGATTGCAATGGATTTGGTGTTGGAGAGAACCAAATGCTCTATATAGCTGCGAGACGGAGACAGTCATATTTGTTAAGTAAGAGTAAAGTGAGGCCAGCAGCAGATTATAACAGGAGTGATTTGAGTGACTACTGAGGGCCTTGAACTCTAAGGAAGATCATGACCAGCCAGTCAGAAATAATTTTATTTTATAAAGTTTTGTCATATTTAGCACTGCTAACTCCTTTTAGTTAGTTTATATGCTGAATATAACAACTGATAACTAAAAAGTATTTTATTTTTAGTTTTAATAAAAAAGCATTAAATGACACCATGAATATTTACCTCTGTATACTCGCTGTGCCTACCATTTATAGATGCACGGTACAGGTCAGTGACACCGTTCAGCTAGGGGTACATTACATATGTATTTATTCATTTCTGTTAAAGCACTTTAAAAGAAAGGAATAAATAAATAAATAGCTCAGGGTAACCCTATCTAAAACAGTCACAGCTTCCTGTCCTTGCCTTCCTATGATTCAATGGGATGACAATGAGCAGAAAGTCTGTGAACATTAAACAATATAGTAGATTCATACACTTCCAGATTGAAAGAGCAGCAGCGGGCTACAGTAACATGAAGTAAGTTTATTTTTTGAATTCTGGCATGCAACCAGGTATAGGCAATCAGCAAACAGCTTTATATACAGGGAAGGTCTTTGCTGTGGCTGGCCAGCAGCTGTGTATTTGTGTGAAACAAAGCTGTAATATGTTATGTATCAGTCTTACTACAGTCAGACATCTGTGATACGTGTACCAACAATAAAGTAGCTATAATTGTTGGCCAGGATATGGAGATTGTCTGTGGATGGAAATTGACTGCTGTCATTTGCTTAATTACTGTGGGCTGACTTTGCAGGACCAATGTAATTTGAATGAAGCAATATGGAAAGAATACTTCACTGCAGAGGTGCATGTGTAGAACAAAGCTGAAATGTATTATATAGCCAATTTTCAAAATATCATTTATAGTCAGCAAAATAACTATAACTACTAGATTGGGATGGGAGAAAGGCAATGGTTGAAAGCAACCTACTATCTAGTTTGTTCAGTTTAAGCAGTCAGACTTTTCAGGACTAGTATGCATTTGTGTGAAATAAGTTGGAACACTATACTTTGGTTACTTTTTGTGTGGAACTGTACCTATTTTCACAGAATGTCTCTGATTTTTCCTCATATTTTTGATTTACTCCTTATAATATGGTTTTCTGTCAAGTCATTGGGGACTGCAGTCACTAATTAAGTAACAGAAATTTGAGTTTCAGACTTCATATCCTTCAGAAAATGTATGGTAATGCAAAAATTATAATTGTAGCAACTAAGTATATTAGAGCAATATTTAGTACCATGCACAATTTTGGGTCTTTGTTCCTTATTATTATTATGAGTAGTAGTAGTAGTAGTAGTAGTAGTATCATTATTTTAGCTTTGCCCCTCATTCTTGTACTACAAGGGTGAAAAGTACAGCAAAGTGGCTATAGCTGTTGAGTCATGATGGGAGCTGAATGCAACTTACCTTCCTGTTGTATGATCAGTTTCAACAATCTGGTTTTGCTGGAATAGTGTAGATACGTGTGAAATAATGTCTGTGTGAAACAAACTTGAGACATAGAATGCTTACATAACTATTAGCTATTTAATTTTTACCACAATCAGACTTTTGAGGGGTACATAGTCAACAATGGGGCTACACTTCTGGATAAGGATGCTGTGTGAGGGTCAGAGTGACTAACCCTCAGATCATCCAAACCAAAATACACCTCACAGCCAAGGTCCTCCAATACGAAATAGTTTATTCACAATAAAATGTTAAGCGATTTCATCAATAGACTTCATCAGAACCATAACTACATACAAAACCCTCACTTAAATATAAAAACCTTAATCATAATTGGATAAACTGATGACCAATAATTGAAATGATCTGTCCTTAAAGTGGAAATTCCAACTGCAAAACATAGTGTGATGGATTAAAACAATGACATACTATATGTTACCTTAAAAATATTGTCACATAAATGCAATAGAAAAAATATATATAAAACCCTATGTTATACTAAGAATGTTTGTTGTATCATAGGAACACATAAAAAACTATAAAAACATATATAATATGCATAGATGATCTGAAATAAACCAAATATGAATAATACCACTGCTGTCCCACAAATTAGAATGTTATTAATTGTAAGGCTATTAGTATGTAAACAAATGAATACAAATACATTATAATTTATAAGACGTAAATTTCAGCTCTGATTTAATGCTAACATGATCATTGAGCCCAGGTGGAACAGTGGCATTTAACTCTAACTGCCATCTAGCTTCAGCCCTAAGAAGTTGATTAGTCCAATCACCCCCTCTGATATCTTTACCTACTACTTCCAAAATACCAAACTGAAAAAAATGTTCAGGAAAAGATTTAATATGTTTAAATAATGCATTCTTTTCATCATGTTTAGAAATGTTGTATAGGTGCTCATAAATTCTCCTACATAACTTCCTTTCCGTCTTTCCCACATAATAATGCTGGCAGGACTGGCATACTGCTAAATACACAACTCCAGAAGTATTACATGTTCCTATCCTGAGCCTAACCTCAATATTATAGGGACCCAAAACCACCGAAGGGGTGCAAATAATATGTTTGCAATACTCACAGGCACCACACTTTGTAGTCCCCCTATTATTAGCTTTCTTTATCTGTCCACGGTTATCCAATAGACTTTTTAAATTCCTGTTTACCTTATAGGTGAAAGAGGGTTTGTTACCAACACTTGTCCATAAGTCCTGATTACACTTGAACATATTCCAATTGTTGCTAATGGTATTTTTAACAAAGGCTGAAGTTTCCCCCTCGATCAACACCATAGATTTTGTATAATCTAATCTATTATTATTCTCAACTACAGGGGTAATCTCAGTGGTACCAAGTAGTGGTTTAAATCTAAAACCCCATTCATTAACCACCTGTTCCTTAATATCTTTTACAAACTTCAAATGGTACCCCTCGCTCTAAACATATCCATCAATTTATCCGTTTCAAAAATAACAGAATCAGTGTCAGAACACATTCTTACTACTCGAACCATTTGGCCCTTCACAATATTTCTCTTAACATAATAAGGATGACAACTAGAAAAAGCCAAATAGTCAGTGGAAAATGTCGGTTTCCTATATATATACAAGACTGAAAACACCCCTTATCTGAATCTTTGTACAATAATACATCTAAATAATTGATGTTAGAGAGTCCAAAAGAACCAGTAAATTTGAAATACTCACATTTATCATTTAAAAACTCCATAAATAATTCATGATAACCATCTTTCTTCCATAAAATAAATAAATCATCTAAAAACCTAAGATATACCAACCATTTATCTGAAAAATTACTCCTAAAAATAAAATTAATTTCCCACTTGTACATAACTAAGTTAGCAAAAAGAGGGGCACAGCTATTTCCCATGGCTACACCAACAACTTGCCTGAAAAATTCCCCTTCAAACATAAAGAAATTGTTTTTTTAAAATGATTTCCATCAAAACCATAATGAAATTAATCATAGTGTTACCCAGGTCTGTCTTTTCCAACAATGCCTCATGGAAGAATTCTAAGCCCTTCTCATGGGGGATGGAGGTAAATAAATCTACCACATCAATGGTGGAAAAACACACTTCATTCTCATAATAATCATTTTTAATTCTTTTTAAAAAATCCCAGGAATCAATCAAAATATGGTTGATGGGAGCCAAACTTTTCCTAACCACCCGATCCACAAAAACCCCTAAAGGGTATGTAGCACTGTTGTTACCTGCGACAATTAAACGATAAGGTGGATCCCTTATGTTTTTATGTGTCTTGGGAATCCCAAAGGCAATAGGGATAGTGGGTAGTTCGGTGTGTAAAAAATTATATATTTCTTCATTAATAGCACCGTGAAATAAAGAATCTTCTAATAATAAAATAGTCTTCCTGTGTGATATATTTATTTCGTTCCTTGACACACATTCGAACCTAGTTTCATCCTGAAACATGCTAGAAATTTTGTTGTTATAATCTACCTTATTTACAATCGTCATGCCACCCCCCCTTGTCAGGTTTCATAAACCTTAAATTGTCATTGCTTCTCAGCTGTTCCAAAACTAGTTTCTCAGTCCTGGTTAAATTAAAATATTTAATTTTGTGAGTCCTCAATTTTTGGTATATCTCTTGACTACATACTTTTTCAAAAGTATTTAATAAAGGATGCAGAGGGGGGTTAAAACAACTCTTCTTCCTTAGACAAGCATTTGTCCCACTAGTATTAATCTCACAAGGAGAATTCTTATATAAAAAACTCAAATTTAGTTTCCTTACAAAGAGCTTTAACTCAGTTAATGTATGACTAATATTAACTTTTTTAGAAGGTACAAATTTAATTCCTTTCATGAATAAATGAAACATGTCTTCATTAATACTAATCCCTGCATAGTTAAAAATCCTAAAACCTTCATATGTATAAAGCAAACCATCTAATTCGGATGTAATACCCTTTGAATCTACTTGTTCTAATGCCACATCTCTAACTACGACTGGGGATAACTGTTCTTTTTCCAACTCGTTTGTCCCCTGTAGCTGTTTTTTCTCACCCCTCCCCCTTGCGCACCTAAAAAAACTTGTTCATCCCTATAACTATTTTTATGTTGTAACCGAGCAGATCTTCTTATAGGGGGAAATTCAGAATCATATTCGTTATGTACCAAACCCTGCCTTTCCATATGCATAGGGACTCTTGCCATACCGTCACTGGTCTGGGTACTAACAACTGTGTTCACATCGCAATATGATTTGGGTAAGGGATAAGCAATATTGTATTTATATTCATAATCATCCCTAAGCAATTTCTTCTTTTTCCTTTCTATGTTTAAGCCTACACATATTCAACTTTATCAAAGATATTATTATATCTAAAATTAATTCTGTTAAAATTAGCATCATTCAAAATATAATTGTTAACTTCATCAATTTCATTTAAAAGTCCATCAATTCTTTTAGTATTAATCCTAATTATAAAGTCCAACAGTTCTAAGCCATGTCTGTCAAACATCTCCAATAGTTCGCCAACCTCTGGTTGCCCCTTTTTCAAACCATTCGGAAATTTATAAGTACGCAGACCTTTAGGAACCTTTTTCTTCTCCACACATTCTTTGAGGTATGCATTATCACACTGCAGGGCTCTAACTTTAAACAGTTTAGTTTCTAGTGATACTAACCTCGAATCCAATGTGTTAGTAGTATCCACAGTCCCGTTTTTAAAGAAAACATAATCCGTCTTCTTCCAGTCGCTTAAACGATCGCAATTTAAGTTAAAAGAGCCAATTCCCCCTCTACTAGAGTTCACGTTGTCAGCATGGCATGCTTCATCCAAAATATCCACATTACACTGATTACCAATGCTCCTGCTCGTCGCTGCTTGAGAGGCGTCCCTTGCTTCTCTTTGCGTTAATGGAATCTCGCTTCCGGGAACCGGAAGTGCTGCATTAGGGTTTTTTTGTAAGCGGACAACCGCTTCTTGCAATTCTGAAACTTTATTAGTTAAGTTCAGAATTAACTGTAGTAAACTGTCACCGTTATCATCGACCCTCTGTCCACATGGGAACGGAACTGCATCAAACTCATCCTCGAAGACAGGGGAAAGTTCACGTGTCTCCATAACCAGGCAAGGAGGCTGTAAAGCACCGTAAAAGCCACACAGAACAAAAAAAACAGGTGCCAAAACAGGTGTAACACTGCCAAACAATCCAAACCAAAATACACCTCACAGCCAAGGTCCTCCAATACGAAATACAGTTTATTCACAATAAAAGGTTAAGAGCTTTCATCAATAGACTTCATCAGAACCATAACTACATACAAAACCCTCACTTAAATATAAAAACCTTAATCATAATTGGATAAACTGATGACCAATAATTGAAATGATCTGTCCTTAAAGTGGAAATTCCTACTGCAAAACATAGTGTGATGGATTAAAACAATGACATACTATATGTTACTTTAAAAATATTGTCACATAAATGCAATAGAAAGAATATATATAAAACCCTATGTTATACTAAGAATGTTTGTTGTATCATAGGAACACATAAAAAACTATAAAAACATATATAATATGCATAGATGATCTGAAATAAACCAAATATGAATAATACCACTGCTGTCCCACAAATTAGAATGTTATTAATTGTAAGGCTATTAGTATGTAAACAAATGAATACAAATACATTATAATTTATAAGACGTAAATTTCAGCTCTGATTTAATGCTAACATGATCATTGAGCCCAGGTGGAACAGTGGCATTTAACTCTAACTGCCATCTAGCTTCAGCCCTAAGAAGTTGATTAGTCCAATCACCCCCTCTGATATCTTTACCTACTACTTCCAAAATACCAAACTGAAAAAAATGTTCAGGAAGTAGCCATGGGAAATAGCTGTGCCCCTCTTTTTGCTTACTTAGTTATGTACAAGTGGGAAATTAATTTTATTTTTCAGAGTAATTTTTCAGATAAATGGTTGGTATATCTTAGGTTTTTAGATGATTTATTTATTTTATGGAAGAAAGATGGTTATCATGAATTATTTATGGAGTTTTTAAATGATAAATGTGAGTATTTCAAATTTACTGGTTCTTTTGGACTCTCTAACATATAGTATGTCATTGTTTTAATCCATCACACTATGTTTTGCAGTTGGAATTTCCACTTTAAGGACAGATCATTTCAATTATTGGTCATCAGTTTATCCAATTATGATTAAGGTTTTTATATTTAAGTGAGGGTTTTGTATGTAGTTATGGTTCTGATGAAGTCTATTGATGAAAGCGCTTAACCTTTTATTGTGAATAAACTGTATTTCGTATTGGAGGACCTTGGCTGTGAGGTGTATTTTGGTTTGGATTGTTTGGCAGTGTTACACCTGTTTTGGTACCTGTTTTTTTGTTCTGTGTAACCCTCAGATCATGATAAAGTTAAACAGTCCGTGGTCTGGCTTTGCAGGACTAGTGTACATTTGCATAAAGAAAGCAAAAATAATTTACTGTGGACATTTAATCACAGCTGAAAATCTGAGGTGTATATACAGTCAAGTGACTGTAACTGATGGGTTTGAATATTAGTGGAGTTTGATAGTAGCAGTTCAAGCAGTATTTTATAGTGAAATGTTCTGAAATGGGCATTTCTGTTATTACTAGTTAGTATATTTTGTTTCAGTTCTTGAAAACATTTTCAAGACTACTCAGATTTAAAACAAACACAAACACATTTTGCTTCATTAAACTATAAATATGACTTAAAAGAATATGGCTGGTAAAGATACATTTAAAACACTGAGGAAGGTTGAAGTCAAAATAACTTGTGCATTTTTTGCACCCCACAGCTGACTATCAGCTATCACCAGTGCCTGTCTTCGTCCATTGGGTCTACCTGGCTCTCCTAACTTTCCCCAAACTGAGGCTGTTGAGGAGATTGGGGTATCCTAATGCAACATCATAGTACTATTAGTTTTTTTCTGCTTTTTGCTATCCTTCCTGTTTCTACCCATATGCTTGCAGTTAACATCCAAAGGGCAAACATGCAATGGAAATGCAGCTTATCATCCCACCTCTGTGGTTACTCAGACAAAGTTCTACACCCTTCCCCCACTAAGGACAGCACCCAATTCAGAGTCCCCATGCTCCAACAGGGATTTGATGTGAGGAACATCCAGGAGAACACTCCTCTCCCCCAAGAATGGGTACACCCATCCTTCCCTGCCCGTGCCTGAAATACCCACATTGCTAGTCAAGCCCAGGTTGCCTGGGCAGTAGTCATGGCTTTATCCCTCTACACTATGGCACTGTCAGAATATGTGCATTTATGTGTGGTCCAAAACAATAAGAAGTACTCAGTTGTTTGAAAACCTTACAGGGACCAAGGGACACTTAACCGTCCATTGAGTGAAGAGACAATATACTGTTGATCACCTTCTTTTACTGTCGTGGTACCTGTTTTGACGGTGTCTGATACTTAGTTGAAAGAGTGAGTGATAGTGAGTGAGTGAGTGGGTGAGTGAGTGAGTGAGTGAGTGAGTGAGTGAGTGAGTGAGTGAGTGAGTGAGTGAGTGAGTGAGTGAGTGAGTGAGTCAGTCAGTCATTTAGCTAATCAGTGCATGACTGAATGAGTGAGTCAGTCAATGACTGTAAAAGGGTAACCGCAGAATGGTATCTGTCTGTATTTCTGTCTGCCTATTTTGTTACTTTAATTATTTCCATTTTTAGTTTGGCTATTAATTCAGCAACTGACATTTTGTTGTATTAGTCTGATACTTAATGGTTTAATATTAATCTAGCGGTTCTAGGATTATTGCCCTTTGTCCATTGGAAACTTGGTCTGGTAGTTTTATGATATGTCTATTAATATAACTGCTTATTCAGGGAAGTGTGATAGATTTTGACTGAGATTCATAGACAAGTATCATATGCTTTCAGAGCACTAATATTTGAGGATCTCACTGTATGAAGCTCCAGAGAGAGAATTATATGTATAACAGGCAGTATATAGCAACTGTATGCTAAACAAATTACTGCATAATAAAGCAGAAATGTAGTGACAACATGAAGACTAATGCTGTGAGATTATATATCAGGAGCATAGCTACAACAGCATGTGTGGGTGGCATGAACAGCATTAGGGATTAAAAATGCTAGCTTGCCCAAATCAGGGTGCTGAACTGAGCACAATGCATTGACACATTAGTGCATCTAATGGCACATAGCCACAGGAAGGGCAGCACAGCAGGCAGCAGACAGGACCATATGTATAGAGCAGCAAGCAGAAGTAAACACAGAAGGATAATCATAAGGCTTGAATGATGAGAGAGAAAAAATATTTTTATAGATTAAAGACTCCTTTTTGACTTTCAAAAGATGGGGCGGTACCAAGGGATGGCTATGGGTGGGACAGAGTGAGAAGGGTAGGTAGGAAATACAGACAGATACACATAAAAAGGTGGGAGGACAGTGGATGGATACACACACACACACACACACACACACACACACGCACACATGCACACATGCGCACACACACATAAATAGATAGATATCTGGTTTTTATCTGGTTTGCACAGATCTGTTTTGCTAATATATGGTGGGGTTCATAATAGTGAGGGTCATACGATGAACAAGGAACAGAGAAGCATATATATGGGGGACAATTTGGAAAGGGTATTAAGTGGGTTTCTAGAATGGTTGACTACAAGGCTGGTACAAAGCATAACAACTCCAGACACTACTCACCTAGATGGTCAATGTCATGGGCCAATTGCTCCTCCACAAGCCTGATCGGCAGGGCCTGTGAGTCATGTGACTTGTCAGTCAGCTGCTGGTACATCTTGTAAGCAAACAGCCTTTATACCTCATGCCAGGATAGCACTAGAGTCTCTCCTAGTCCATCTTCAGGAGAAGAGCCTTCACCCCTCTCCCTCAGATGCAGGCAAGAAGGCACCAGTGACCCCTTCCTGGTCATGTCCAACAAAATGATTTTCACCTCCGTGAGAGACAATGCAGGTCTGTGACCAAGGTGACTGTGGCTACTGTATCTCCTTTTCCACAACTGGACCTGCAGAAGGATGACAGAGTGGGGAGAAAAACATTGTTAGACACACACACACACACACACACACACACACACACACACACACACACACACACACACACACACACACACACACACACACACACACACACACACACACACATAAATACATTATGTACACACATTTATGATAAAAAACACCATTACACCATTACAGTTGTACAATGGACTGCCACAGAACAGATACACACCCTACTGCCTAGAGAGGCACTCCTGCCTTCTGCAGAACCCAGCCATTTTAAGGTGATGCCCCTCAGTAGCTGCAAAACAAAACATGTATGTTAAACATGCTTGTACAACAGCATGCAAAGTATAAGACAATAGTACTAATTAATAAAATGTATAGTACATTTTTGGCTCACTCTCCTAAATATCTGCCTCCCAGTGGTAAAGTGGCTTGGTGTGGTACTACCTCAGGTCATCAAACCAATGAAGGAACCCTTCCCATAATAGGTGATGTCAGTGGCACCAGTACCATCCCATACAAGTAATCAACCTTCTTCTAAGGGCTGTTATAATGGCCTAGCATGAGCTCTTCTAAACCACAGTGCAGGAAGAGCAGGAATGTACTGCTCTTCCTGGCACAAAATGCAGGAGCCATGCTTTTCACAATCCCAAAAGCAACTCTGACCACTTAGTAGGTCCACCTCAGGAGCAAAATTATAGCATTATATGTGTAGACAATTGTGTGAATCATGAGTCATGTAACGAGGTGCATGCATATGCTTTATGCAGAAGCATAGTGGTCATAAGCCTCATAATAAATGGAGCATGCATGCATGGTTCATGCTGATATGTATGAATAGTGCATTGCACACAGGAAGTAATTCACAGATATTAGTGCTATCCAGATTCATTTGCATAACTGCCATGCTAACTGCCTGCTATTAGCATGGTATAAAGTGCTATCACTATTTCACACAACACAGATTACAACTGTATGAATGAGATATAGAATAATTTGAGTATTAGCTCTGTGGGCAAGGAACATTATCATGTTAAGGAAGGAGTCCTGCCTGGCAAAGTACCTCACACAACTGTAAACCCTGCTGTGGCTGTCAGGCAGAGTGAGGCACATGTCTTTTTTATGTGCAACTGAGACCTTATCATAAATGCATGGCACATTACTGTGTGTCTGTGTGGAGAAAAAGCAACCTATAAATGTGAGCTGGGGGTCCAGTGTAGAGGTATGGATACAACACCATATCAGAGGGGCTGAGGCTGTGCTTAGCAGTAACTGCATTTGTTAACCAGACTCATACGAGAGGAGGGGTTGGGGGTGGTCACAGTCAAAATCATGTGCATACCACAGAATAGCATATACTCGTTCACTGAATGACTTGTTTTGTCCTTAGGTGTACAGATATTGCAATGACCACCTTAGAAAGGAAACACCTACAAAAGTTATCTAAATACTACAGGCCATTCACACACATTACAGACTGATCCTGGGCAAAGATGTTGTAGACAAGCAATACTGGGTTCTGATCTGGCAGGGATTTTTATAGGATGACAATCCTGTGGGCAACCATAATAGAAAAAAAAACATTATAGCCAAAGAAGACTCCAAATAGCAATGCAACCAAGTCCAAAATAAAGAAAACTTCAACACCTCAAAATCATAAAACATTTTAATATAATATGACATAAAATAGCAAAGCTTTCGAGCAGAACTCTTTTTCAATGATCAAACTAAAAATGTGAACAAGGCATTATATATAAAAATATATACCAATCAGAATGCAGCCATTGTAATAAATTAATTATACAATTAAGCTATTAAATGTGTAAGTAATTAACAATCTCATTTTCAAAACACCGCTATCATTCTTTTTTTAAACACTTATGACTCTAAAACTAAACTTAAGTGATTCATTCTTATCAGCTATATTCTTTGCCCGAGCGTTAGTATTAACCTTTCTTCATATATCAGAAAGATGTTCAGAAATATGTTCTTTTAACATCCTATTAGTTTTACCAGCATAAAAACAGGTAAAAACTGTCCCACTAACAGGATGTTTAAATACTTTTTCTTTGTTTATATAACCACAGAATTGACAATCATAACAAGGAGCAGTGCCTTTAGTTGTAATATTAAATGAAAGCATGGTATTGAAGTCCTTAAAACAAATGTTGCCTCAAGTTCCTTTCTTTCTTATAAACAAAATTAGGCTGTTCTCCTATAATCTTTTAATCAAACAGCCTTTCTACAAGCCATGCAGCCTACTCGCCTGTTCCACATTGGTGTGCGTAGGGGTCATTTATGGCTGGATCAATTGACCTGCACATCTGCTAAGTTTGTTTTTTTACGAGTATTGCATGTACATCAGGAACAGTACAGAGATCATGGCAATGCTGCACCTACCTGTGTCTTTCCCCTATTGTGGGGATACCAGTCTCAGAGGCAATGCTTATGTGAGATGCTGTATGAGCTAGGGACAGAGATGAAACCTTTGAGGGACTGTCAGATACAGGATGTTTTTCATGCTCCATTGAGGCCATGTGCTTAACCCCTATTCAAGTGCAACCTAGACAACTGGATGGGAGACAGGGGTTGGGAGGGTGGCCTAATGGTGAAGGTGTTTGCCTTACAAACACAAGGTGCAGGGTTTGAGTCTCACAAGGGATAACTGGCTAGGCTTAAAATGTCTCACAAGGGCAGTTAGCTTAGTACTAACCTATGAACCTATGAATGATAAATTCATCCTGGGGGGTGGCACCTGTGTCCCTCATGGACAGGGGCAGTCAGCGCTGATCATAGACTCGCTCTACAAATAATGACTACCTAACCAAGATCAGTTAGGGAACATGGGTATAACATGGCTAAGCTTGTAAAGGTTTATCACCAAAAACTGGTGCTGATGGTGGCTGCCAACAGATGCTTCTGTGCTACTATTGCTACAATTCATAACATAGCTACCACCATGTACACCATAAATGCCAGCATTCAAAATGGGTAATTATGGCCACGTGTTACCAACTTTTTATATGTCTCTAAATCTGTCTGCCATTTTGGGTTTCTTCATTTGCATGTTGCATGTGGCTCCTCATTTACATGTCGTATATACTCCCTTGCATGCCCTATATATCGAGCTATTTTGATCATTGCACAGTCAAACACTCTGCGTTTATGAATCACCCACACCCTGTGCATGGCTGTTACCCAAGCTATTATGCACTGCACAGTAATTTTTAAAGTCCAAATTATTTGTTTGTTTATTTATTTGTTTGTTTTCTTTAGCAGGCAGGTATTGGATTGCAGCAGTCTAGGATATATTCTAATAAGTAAGAGGAATAGATTAGCAGGAGAGGTTCATCATTAAACTCTTGTACAACAGTAGTCTTGGAAGAAAAGGTAACTATAGCTAATTACATTAATTTGGATTACAGGCCATTGTTTTTATTTATAGTTTCAGTTTTCTTGATCTTCATAGCGCAATGACAGGATCACTGTAGAATTAGTTTCTCTGTCCTTATGGCTACATATAACTGACTGTTCTATTCTAGTAAAGCAGTAAAACTAATTCATTGTAAAAATATAATAATTCATCTGCTTTGTGAAACACAAACAACCCAGCTAGCTCTTCTTACAACTTCTCTCTAAAACCTACATCTACTTCTTACATCTATAGACTCATTCACAAACTGAAACCTTGTACTCCTTCAGCTGATAAGCTACCCTCACTTTTCCTCCAAAAAGCAGCCAAAGAAATCGCATACCCTATATCCATACTCATAAACAGAACTATCCAAGAAGGATCCATCCCAGAAATCTGGAAAGTCTCTCACATTATTCCTCTACATAAAGGAGGAAACTCTACTGACTACTCCAACTATAGACCAATTGCTCTCCTCTCACCCCTAGCAAAAATTATGGAAAAATGCATTCACCAGCAACTAGTACAATATCTGTCTCTTCACAACATAATAGCTCCCTGTCAGCATGGCTTTAGACCTCATCACAGCACCACCACTGCCCTTCTTTCTTTTATAGATACTATCAACAAAAATCGCAACAATAATCTTCTCTCTTCTGCTCTTTTCATTGATCTCTCAAAGCATTAGAGCATGGTCAATCACTCTCTTAACCTACATTCTTGAATCTCTATCACTCGACAACCTAACTATTAAATGGTTCACTTCATATCTTAGCAACAGGCAGCAAGCAGTCATATGGGAAAACCATATCTCTTCTCTTTGCCTATTTCCATCGGAGTTCCTCAGGGCTCCATTCTTGGTCCCCTTCTTTTCTCTCTCTTCATCAATGATCTTCATTCTGCTATCCCACAAGCAACATGCATTCAATATGCAGGCGATTCAACCCTTATCTGTTCTGCTCCTTCCACCACAGAACTGATCTCACTCACCCAAAAGCGTATTTAATACTGTTGAAACATGGTTCTCAAACGATTCCTCCTACTTAGCCAAAAACTAAACTTCTCCTTTTCACCCCCACCTCTCGTACCACCCCCTTACATTTCTCCATCTCCTCTAACACAAACACTATCATCTCACCTGACTCTACTACAAAACTGCTAGGTATAACTATCGACAACAATCTCTCCTTCAACCAACACATTAACTACACCATCAAATTAGTTAACAGAAAAATAGGATCCTATATAGAATTAAACCTTTTCTCACCCCAGCAACTAGAACTAAAATAGCCCAATCACATCTCTTATCTTCACTTCTATATGCTTCATCTATTTATACCAATCTTAAAAAAAGCAATCTAGCTAAATTAACAACCTGCTACAATAATATTGCCCACTTTGCCACTGGTAATCCCTTCAGAACCCACCACTGTCTAAACCTAAAACTTCTAGGCTGGCTTGAATTCCAAAACTACTTGCTTATCCTCAACTCGATTGCTCATAATATACTTTATCAACCTGACCATACACCAATACTTTCCCAACTGATAATCCTATAACAATCTCAACTCCCTCGCTCATCTCATAAACTAATGGCCAAAGCAATTAAGTCAAACAACTTTGCCGGTGACTGTCTTTTCACTAATACTGTAGGTAGGAACTGGAATCTTCTTCCTACTGACATAACTCTGACTACATCTTTGCCTCTTTTCAAACAGAAAATTAAACTATACTTCCAAAACCACTGGCTCTGTTCCTGCAGCACACCTGACTAAATTATTTTATTTATTACTCTCTTACTCCTCTACTCCTTACCTCTCCACTCCAACTTCTGTTTCTGATCCTACCTCTATTAAAACTATAAGTATTATACCTTCTCTGTAAATTTGTTGAACTTGAATAATGGTATCTTTCTTATTTTATAATGAGGAAACTTGTTACTTTACTGTTTGTATACCTCCCTTGCAATGTTTTAATGATGTATTTTCCTGAGAAAATATATTTTGATGTTGAAATGTACTAGTAGATAGTGGAGCTTTTCTCCTCGGGCCTCTGCTGAAAATGGACTTGTTATCCAGCCAGACTAGCCCGGTCAACAAATGTAAAATAAAATAAAAAAAATAAAATAAAATGTGAATTTAAAAGTAGTTTATGAGCTAGTATATGTTTTGTCGCCAACACTCTGAAGTTTTGCCATGAAGTTTCAGTTTTCTTAATCTTCATAGCGCAATGACAGGATCACTGTAGAATTAGTTTCTCTGTCCTTATGGCTACATATAACTGACTGTTCTATTCTAGTAAAGCAGTAAAACTAATTAATTGTAAAAAATATAATAATTCATCTGCTTTGTGAAACACAGCTGTAAAACAAGGTGACATTCAGTCAATAAAAGGTACTGACTATCTCTCAGATTTGTGCATTTTAAGTAATAAAACTTTTTTTTCATAGTAACCTATTAGTTTTTATTCCCATACTTTAATTTACACAAGTTCTGCTGTGGCCTTTGCATTCTATAGAATATTTTAAAGACATGATCTTAATCTTAAATTACTTATCCATGGTATACAATTACGTCAACTTCAAAATGTTCCTAATGCCAGAGTATTTTATGTGTTTCTGTGTATGCTGTTTTCCATCTTAAGTAGGTTTACTACACTAACATTAACTCAATGGTTGTTTGTTATACAGCTTCCATGGTAACCAGATCTTGAGGGCACCAGCAAAAGCTAGAATGATTTAATTTTGCTAATATGGTCATAGTTGTTGAAAACAGCTAACTTTTTATCCAGATGATTTGTGACTTTTGAAATAAAATAGCTGCAAAAGATGTGCTTAAAGTGATATTTTCAACAAATTTATTTTTCAGGGTACTGCATTTTTTCTGCTTCCACATTGTACCTAAAAATTCTGTTTTTCCTTGCTTAATGTAGTCAGACAGCATTGCATTGTATCTGTTCCTTCTTGAAACTTTTATTAAGAAGTTCCTCAAAATTACACTTTTATCACTGTTTTATAAACACCTTATTTCCTCCACAGTACAAATAGCAATCAAGTTATTCACTTATCACTTATCAAGTTGCTATAGTGGTAACACCTTGTGACACTCACATGCTGATGTAACATAATTATTTACTTAATGCATATTTTTGGGGTGAAGGTGCACAAAACAGAGGCATAGCCCCAAGCCTCAGATTCCCATACTCTGACGAAGTACAAAAACAGTACAGAAATATTTTATTACAGAGGAGAGGCATGAAGAATGGTACACAGTGTTGACACCTGAAAAGGAGTACATGTAGTGCTTTCAAAGGAAAAGATGAGACTAGGATTCATTACACAAACAGAAGTAGCAGCTAATAGAATAACAAAGAGTTGACTTCATTGGTGACTATGTGGGAGCTGTCACTTGGAAACATATTTGCTTAAGATGGTGAAATGGCTTGAGTCAGTGCAGGATGAAAACAAGATCTGAGACTGTAAGTTCAAAATCTTTATTAGGAGCTATTTGAAGAAGCCATGACAGAAAATATTCAAATGATGTAAGACTTAAAGCCAACATTACTGAGATAAGTATCATAAGACTCCCCTTGCACTGGTTAAACAGATGGTGGAGGGAAAATCAGATACAATTTTGGTCACAGAAATGTGTTACCAGTATACATCATCAAAGAAGGGGAATAACAAGAATAGAATAAAATAAAAAAATGTCATACTGTACAAAGGAATTCTAGTAACAAAGCGAATGGATGGTCTTGGAGGGGAGGAAACACGACTGAGACAAGAAGATCAGGAGTCATTTAATTGCACCCCCAACAAACACAAACATACATACACACTCTTGCAAAACATCCAGATGAACAGATTAAAAACTGAACAGAAAATGATACACAGAATTCTTGGAATGGAAGGAAAGAATGACATTTTGAAGGGAGACATGATTGTAATACATTTACTTTACTAATATCCAGTAGCAATGCACCTCTTGAGGCCCTGCCTTGAAGGTGCCTGAAATAATTAATGTTGAAACTCACTCAGGAGAAATCTCTTCTTGGATAGGATACTTTTATAAAGGGAAATAGGGAGAAATTTCACTGCTAAAACTGGAGGGTAAGTGGTAACCATTCCACAACAGTTTAAAATTGGGCATAAACATCTACGTCAGCAGATGGGTAGCCAAATCGCTCATGGATAGGACACATGTTGTTAGAGTGGGGGAATCCTCATCCAGCAAGAGATCAGTCACAAGCAAAGTACCACAACATTCTGCCCTGGGGCTCCTCATGTTTGGGATATACTTCTCAGATGTCAAGACAAATGTTGCTGGCCTTTGGCTGACCAAGTTTGCTGATGACTGCAAGTCGTGGCCAATCACTGACTTCCCAAACAATGTTGATATCCTACAGAATGATCTAATGCAGACTAATGACTTGTGCCAGAGCCGTGGCCTCAAACTAAATGTGAAGAAGTGCATAATAATATCATTTAGGAAATCAAATACCCATGCAAATTACAACACTGGTAGCACCCCCCTGCCAAGAGTGGACTCAGTATTGAGAGATCTGGGCACGCAGATACATAGTAATATGAACATTGACCACCATGTGTCTATGATGGTGAGAAAATCTGTTTATGTGGTTCAGCTTATAAGTAAGTTGATGGCATCCAGATCTACTGCTGCACTCAACCCTCATCAGACAATAATCAAGTACAATGCACCCTTTGGCATGTACCTCACCAGGCACCTGCAACAGTTGGAGCATCCTCAGAGGTTTATCACCAAAGTCCTATCACTGTGTTCAGTTTCCTACTGATTCCTGGGGGGTGATATGTGCCTGACCTACAAGGCAGTCTCTGACCTATCCTTGATAGAAATGTTGCATATTCACAAAACTAACTGCACGAAGGTTACCTGCTACAAAGATCTAAACTTGATCTCAGACATGAATAGATTATGCTGGAGAGACAAATATGTGTCCCAGAGATTGTCTCTCCTCTGTAATAGGCTTCTTATTCACGTGAAGCAGAGCCCTTTCCTGAACATCTTCAAGCTCAATCTAGACAAATAGATGGGAAGTCACAAATTCAGTCATGGGGTGGTGCCCATATCCCTTATGGACAGAGGCAGTCTGTAAGGATTGTTGGGGCTCTGCTTGCTACCCTTGTTGTCTTTCCCCTAGAGACAGAGAATTGGGTGGGATCTGGGTAAGACTGGCTAGGCTTGTAAGGGGTCTTGAGCCATTAGTCTAGTAATCTCCTATGAACCTATGAACAAATATTGTTGCAGAGTCAAACCAATACCACTGCACAATGATTACAGAATCTTCATATAAGCAATATTTGTTAAAAATAAGAGGATATCTAGAAATCACTGGAATATAAACCAGAAGGCTGGATGGTGGAACAGTTGGAAAATCAGTAACCATATGGTTTCTGAAGAAAGGCAGTAGGGTAGTTTAAGAAGAAGAAGGTGGCATTTGAAAATATAAATAAATGTAAAACATGTGAGATAGAATAGTTTGTAATTAAAGGAGAAGGTAGGGAGAGCAATCAAAACAGCAAAGCCTGCAACTGAGAAAGAAAAGCAGTCGTTAAATTAGAGTAGTCAAACTCTTCACAAGTCATGTCTTGGGAATGTGTAAGGTGGTGCCCCAGAAATATTTGTGTAGGTTTGTTCCTTGAGACCCCAAGGCTGTGTGAGGTTTCTGAGTTGAATATGGCTACCAAACCAATCAAACAATGTATAATTACAAGTAAAATTAGATTTACTAATCTTGTCCCTACCCCGAAAAGTAACAGCATTGATCATATGCCATTCAGTACTGCCAAATGACGCTTAGTATAGATACATACACACACACACACACACACACACACACACACACACACACACACACACACATATATATATATATATATATATATATATATATATAGATATATAGATAGTAAATGCTTGAGAATGCTATGCTCTATGCATATGAAAAGAGAAAGATTATAGTCAAAGTATATGTCCTATACATTCCAAGGTGCAGTGTACTGTGTGACCAATATACATACATACACACACACACACACACACACACACACACATATATATATATATATATATATATATATATATATATATATATATATACATACACATATATATATTCTACTACTGTATTTTTTCATGTAATGCTCTAATATTATTAACATGTTTTATAGTATATTAAATATGGTAAATCTGCACCCATTATTCTCTCCTGCATAACTTTTAAAATCATTAGGATTATAGAATACTTGGCATAAATTCTAACTACAGCAGCAAAACCTATTTGCAGGTACTTGTATCACGATATTTAGCCTAGACTGACCAAAGGTTATACTGAGCCTATGAGTTTCAGCAAATGTTGGGAAGTTTTTCTGAAAGTATCTGGACATCATTATGTCTGCATTTGAGAAGCCTAGTTCAAAATGGAAAACAATCAGTATCATTGTATCAAGTGAAATAGGACTATTTTTGCAATGGGTGAGTCTGAAGATACCTCTCAACCTCTTAAGACAAGAAATCTGGACAAAGCATAAGATAAAGAAGAGAGACATGATCGAGCTTGCTGAATATGTGTCCCAGGCAGATATGTCCCTAGCCTTAAGCAGCATTTTACCATTACCCAGAATGATGCCTCAAGACAAACAGAAAATGATTTACTTTAACAATTGTCTTAGTTTTTGGTGTCATCCCAAGGGGATCCAGTACCTGACAGCCTGGGAAGACATGATCGACAGACCACGATGCTCTGCCAGAGATGGCCTGCATCTGTCTTCCTTGGCTTCAGGCTTCTGTCAAAGGCTCTTGCCTCCCCCATAGTGTCTTTTTTAGGCAATGCCATGGGGTTAAATCTACCGGCATGAAAATTTCATCAAAACACAAATTAAAGGTCATGCTGCTAAATGCTATGGGTCTAAACATGAAAGTGCCCTCATTGCAAGCATTCTTAACCCTGGAAGATGCTGACATTTGTACAGTCACAGAAACCTAGTTTAAAGCTGCAGAGAGCACCCCAGTCATACCAGATTACTCATCCTGTCAAACATTCAGATCCCAAACCGTGGGCAGCAAAGCAAAAGGAGGTGGAGTTTCAATATATATTAAAGGCACACACACCTCCAGGCTGGTCAAAAAGTATGATGCACAGGAGACACTCCAGGTACAGTTAACCATTGACAAGACCTCTATTCAAATCATAGCTAGCTACAGGCCCACAACTTTGACTCAAGGTGCCCACTCCACCTATCTGGACCTCTTCCTCACAAGAGGTGATAATATCTTCAACCTGGTATTAACCAACATAAGTAACCGCTGTAGCACCCCTACAGTGTCATCCTCCCTGGTAAGATCAGACCACAAAGTGGTCACTTTCGAAGTCACCATCTCCCTTGCCCCCCCCCCCCCAGCTAGGGTCAAACAAAAAAAAAACATCTCCAAAGCTGATTACAACCTCCTGAAGGAAGATATAAACAGCTTTACAGCCCCGTCACCCTCCATAGGAATTGGCACAAATATCTAATCCTACACCAAAGTACTATATGAGCATTTATATAGCTGCATGGAATCAGGAATACCCAACAGGACAAAGGACTAGTCTTATATGTAAAGCCATGGAAAGAATTATCATGGAGATGATCAATAGAGATATAGTAAACCTCCTGATACTGGACCCAACCCAGTTTAGTTTTGTCAAGGGCAGATCATGCCTACTCAACCTGGTGGACTGCACTGAGGTCTTCAAAAAAATTCATGAGGGCAAAATTGTTCGCACTGCCTACCTTGACCTGGCCAAGGCATTTGATGCAATACTTAACTCGGACATTGTTGAAAAACTCAAGCGGTATGGTTCAAACCCATATGCCACCCAGTGGATAGCCTACTGGCTAACAGACAGGACCCAGGAAGTTAGAATTGGGGAGTCCATCTCTACAAAGAGGCCAGTCATAAGTGGAGTCCCTCAGGGATCAGTCCTTGGACCACTCCTTTTTGGTATTTACTTCTCAGAAGTTAAGGCCAATGTCAGTGGTCTCTGGCTGACTAAATTTGCAGATGATTGCAAATTAGGAGCTGTCATTGAATCTCACACTGACACAAATGTTCTCCAGGAGGGGCTGACACAGACAAACAACTGGTGTCAGAGCCATGGTCTAAAACTAAATGAAAAGAAATGCATAATAGTATCATTTGGGACGTCATCCATCCCTGGTAACTATCATATTTTCAATACGCCCTTAGAGCTGACTCAGTAGTCAGGGACTTAGGGACACACATAAATAGTAATCTAGCCTTTGACCATCATGTGTCTACAGTGGTGAGGAAATCATTCTATGTTGTGCAACTTATAAACAAAGGTATGGCATCTAAGTCCAAGGAAGTCATTGTTCCACTGTAAATGGCATTCATCAGACTTGTCATTGAGTACAATGCCCCCTTTGATATGTACCTAACTAGGTATATCCAAAATTGAAATGTCCACAGAGGTTCCTCACTAAAAGAATACAGGGCAAACCACCTCAAGGCCCTATCCCTGTATTCTGTCTCCTACAGGCTTTTGAGGGACGATCTATGTCTGGCATACAGGGCATTGTCAGACTCCACTCTAATGGACCTCCTACATATCCACAAAACAAACAGTACCAGAATTACCAATTCTAAAGGCTTAAACCTTGCCTGTGATATAAATAGGACCTGTTGGAGAGATAGGTATGTATCCCAGAGACTACCCAGTCTATGGAACATGGTCCCCATCCATGTAAAGCAGAGTTCCTACCTAACCCAATTCAAGTGCAACTTGGACAATTGGTTGGGAAACCAGAAATTCCTCCCCAGTTTCGCACCTATGTCACTAATGGACATAGATAACTTATAAACGGTTCATCTCCCAGGCCCATGCTTACACTTATCAGAACTTGACAGGGATTTGAGATGCATGGCTAGGCTTAAAAAGGCCCTTGTGGTTGTTAGCCTAGTAAACACTTATGAACCTATAAAATCCTCCTCCTCAAGGAAGAGTAAACCAGTCTGATGGACATCTGCAATAAATAAACTCTATAATAAAAGGAAAAAAATGCTGTTCAGGACGAAGAAGGAGCAGGTGCCTAATTGGAAGCAACCTCTCCTTAGCCTGAACAAGCAAATAAGAGCACTAGTGAAATCCTTCAAAGCAAACTTTGAGTCCAAACTGTCCACATCTACTAAAGACAATCATAAGGCCTTCTTCACATATGTTTGCAGTGTCAAAGGAAGCACTCAGATCAGCACAGAACTGGTGGTCAAGGACACCACATACATAAACGCAGTATATATAGCCAACCTGCTGGCAGACAGGTTCAGTGAAAAATTCACCCCTCTGTCCCCCCATCAGTAAATCAGGACAGCCCCATCACCTGCCCCTCTCCCCTTATCTCTAGGGAGCAAGTCATCACTGCCCTCTCAAAGGCAAAAAATACATCCTCCATGGGGCCCGATAACATCCCAGGCTGCATACTATATGAACTCAGGCAGGAACTTGCAGCACCATTAGACACCCTATTGAACTAAAGCCTGAGTACCGGCTTCATTCCCACCAAGTGGAGGACAGCCACTGTCATCCCTTTGGACAAAGGTGGAGTGTCCACCGATCCAGGAAATTATAGACCCATCAGCCTAACTAGCCTGATCTGCAAGGCCATGGAACGGATTATCATGAACCTCATTAACAAGGACATTGGCAACCTCCAAACACTCAATCCCACACAGTTTGGTTTCATAAAGGGGAGGTCATGCCTTTTAAACTTGGTCAACTTCTTTGAGACAGTCACCAAAGCCATGGACGAGGGGAAGATGGTGCACACCACCTACCTTGACTTGGCCAAAGCCTTTGATTCTATTCCCCACTTGGGTATAATAGATAAACTCTCTCAACTAGGCATCAATCCATATGTTACCAGATGGGTAGCAAACTGGTTCACTGATAGAACACACCTAGTCAAAATAGGGGAAGCCACATCAAGCAGTAGACCTTTAATGAGTGGTATACCCAGGGATCAGTCTCAGGACCTCTGTTGTTTGGAATATACTTTTCTGAGGTGCAGGCCAAAACCAGTGGGCTATGGCTGACCAAGTGTGCAGATGACTGCAAGCTGGGCACTGTCATCAACTCCCCTAGTAATGTGGACATCCTACAAGAGGGTCTCACACAAACAGATGACTGGTGCCAGAAACATGGCCTCAAACTGAATGCTAAAAAATGCATCATCATCCCCTTTGGGGAGAGTGATGTCCCCACAAATTACCACATTGATAACAAGGTCCTAAGCACGCAATCAGCCGTGAGGGACTTGGGCACCCAGGTTGATAGCAACCTGACTTTTGACCACCATATTGCCTCCATTGTATGGAAGGCTTTCTACATGGCCCAACTCATTAGGAAGAGTATCTCATCCAAGGACAAGGAGGTCATAACATCCTTGTATTCTTCCCTTATAAGACCCATTAGTGAATACAACGCCCCTTTTGGCATGTACCTGACAAAGCACATGCAGCAACTGGAGAGACCACAGAGGTTCCTCACCAGGAGAATCCAAGACCTCAAGCATCTACCCTACACAAATAAGCTAAAAGCCCTGTCCCTCTACTTAGTCTCATACAGACTCCTCAGAGGTGACCTCTGTCTGGCATAAAAAGCAATCTCAGACCCTGCCTTGATGGGACTGCTGCATATCCGTAAGTCAAGCTCCACTGGAGTAACCCACACACATGACCTCAACATGGTCTGTTTCATCAGTACGACTTGTTGGCAGGACAAATTTGTGTCCCAGAGACTCCCCCTTCTATGGAACAGACTCCCTCTCCATGTCAAGCAGAGAACCTCATTATCCCTTTGTAAGCACAACCTGGATACCTGGATGGGGAACAGAAAATACACCCCAGGATTCCACCTGTGTCCCTGCTGGACAGAGGCATCAGGTGTTTACTTGTCAGAACATGGGCTAAATTCTTGGCTAGGCTTGTAAGGGCCTCAGAGCCAATAGCCTAATAACTTCCTATGATCCTATATTGGTGAGACAAAGGCCCCAAAATAGGTATAGATTGTAAATATTGCTGTTATAAACTTAGAAAGTTGCATCTCTTAATATTAAAATAATACAACTTAATGCTTTGTCTTCAGATTTCTAATAGAACTTAGTATATTTTTTGTAACACCTCTGATGATGCTCTTTAACCCATTATGAGAGGATGGTCTAATATCAAAGGATTGCAGGAAATAAGATGATATTCTATGTCACATAAGTAAGAGCAACAGAGAAGTAGAAACCTACAGATTAACTAGTTTGATAGCAGTTGGGAAAGTGATAATATTGCTTATAAAAGAAAGAATTTAATGAGCACTTGCTGACTAAATGAATACAAGATCCAATGTGGCATGGATTCATAACAGAAAGGTCATTCAGTTACATCTTCTTCTTCTTTCGGCTTTTTCCCGGTTAGGGGTCACCACAGCGGTAGATTCAAAATAATAAGGAAGAGAGGACTGTAGACAAACCCTATCTAAATTTTTAACACATTTGACAGCGACCAGCAAAAATATGAATGTGCTAGAATGTGCAGCGCAATGCTTCTTTAGGTATCCCATAAAGCTACAATGTATGCAGGCTATTTGATGTTGTCTTACTACGCAGGTGATGCCATGTTTGTAAACAAAATGGTTGTTCCCTCACTGTCTCCTGGATGCTTGTACTCCAGATTTATAAAGATGGTATACTGCCACTGATGTCTCTGTATGTCATAAGAGGGTACACAAAGCCCTGACTGATTCATAAACTCTATTAACACCACTGAAAAGGGACAGACAACATCTCCTAGCATGATCCTAATCCACGGTGCCAACCACTTAGCTCCTGTGCTAATAAAGCCACCTGCCATGATTGTATGCCATTCATGAAAGGCTCAATAGTATGGCAAGTGATAAGTCCCATAACACATCATGAGCTAAAGTACTCAAACAGCCCACAGTCAACTATTGTAATGGCTGTGGTTGCAGCATCCCACTCTTCTGCTAGTATGTTGCTCAGCAGACATTTTTTTCTCATACAGAAATATCTGATATTGTTGCATAATCTGAAATGCCTTCTTTAACATCTTTGGAAAACATTTTTTTTGTACCAAGTTCACAGCATCCCCTAGCAAGTAATCTTTTAGGCAGGCCTCATTGCTTTTACCATGCCACAAAAAAAAAAAAAAAAACTCCTGACCTTTTGGTTAAATGGTCTGTATAATTACATGAACTGTAATTCATCAGTAATCAACTCTAATACTTGTCTCAGCTTGGTGGAGTACTCCTTTTCTGTTTCTATTATTTTCTTATATGGATCTGAAGATAAAGGCTGGGATTCATAAGGTACCATGACACGTACACCTCTTTGTACGTGGTACCTTTTTATAATTCAGCAACCTCCCATAACATGGTGTTGCATGGTGCTACAACATGAAGATGTGCAACACTGCCTAAGACTGACCCCTCAGACACTGAATGCTAGTGAGGCAGTCCAGGGGAGAGGTATATACTAATTGGTAGTCTCCACTATGTCATACTACTGAACACAGCCTTTTGGCCATGTTAACTCCCATACACAGCTACAGTACGTGGATCGGGGGTAGGGGAATCACTAGACACAAAGGATTCGATATGCTGAAGTGCCTTAATGAAAACATAATTACTACAAGGATTAGGAGATGGGGTGATCACTAGACACCATGACACCAGGGATACTATTACTTAAGTGCCCTTATTGGCATTTGCAAAACTATGGGGATTGGGAGTGAGTGGATTCACTAGACACCAGGGATTGTTGTAATTGAAAATACCATAATGGCACCCACAACAGTATGGGAATCAGCATGTGGGGGGATTCACTAAACAGTACGAATTAATCTCAACTGCAAGTGCCGTAATGGTATCAACAGCAGTATGGGAACTGGGGGAAATGACGAAACAAGTCATGGGCATTCAGAATCGCCAACTAGCTGAAACACCTGATGTTCATAAGGGTCACTTGCATATATCCTATGTGCCTCTGATACAAGAGGTTTGGGAGGTCACTCAGTGTGTTTCTTAGCGTTGTTTGGGATATTTTTGCAGTGACCCTAATGATAATGGACATCAGCTGGGTATAACAGCCCTGTGTTTCTCTGCTTGTGCTGATGAGGTCATAACAAGGCCAAAATATGCATATCCTCAGCTAGTGGGGTTTGGCTTTATTGGCCTGAAATTGTCCATTAAAATGATGAAACAAGTCACGGGCATTCAGAATTGCCAATTAGCTGAAACACCTGATGTTCATAAGGGTCATTTGCATATATCCCATGTGTCTCTGATACAAGAGGTTTGGGAGGTCACTCAGTGGAAGTTGTAGCTTTGCTGGAGTTTTCGTTTTGTTTTTACTCTTAATAAAATCCAGGAATCATTGTGCCTGCAAGTATGAGGCAGTGTATGTTTCCTAGTCTATAAAGGCACAGTTAACTCCTGTGAAAAGGGTATTTGGTTTAATGGTGAGTGTCTCCAGTAGGTCTAGGTATGAGCTATGGGATTCTAGGGACATAGATGGTAAGCTGCTAGGATAAGGTATTGGACTTTGTCTAAGGTGATTTGCACATGGATAAATTTCAGGGCATCATCCAGTTTAACCAACAGAGATGCTAATATAAATTGAGATGACTTCACTCTTTGTCCCTCTCTGTGCAGTTGATGGTCTAAATGTGTGGAAGGCACAGAAACCTTGCACTGCCTAAGTATTTTCTTTGGATTTAATCCATGTCTTGGTAACGGCACAGATGTCTATATTTTCTAGAGTGAAAAGAGCTTGAAGTGTGTGGAGTTTCTTATTTTAGCCCTAACATTGAGCAGTAACACATTTAGGTTTCTTTGTGTTTTATTTGCTATGCCAGTAGGTTTGTCAAATTGGCATTGCCTAAAAAAGGCTCTAAGGGGAGGATAAAGTTTTAGCCAATATTAGAAAGCCTAGGGGAGATAGGTGCAGACCATCCTTTGCTAAGCAATGAGGTTTGTTAATCATGTCCTCCCAGGCTGACAAATGTTGAATCCCCCTGGAATAACACCAGAATCTAAGACAATTATTGAAGTCAACCATATTTTGTTCATACTGTGGCATCACCCTTGGTGAAGGTTGAATGCTACTCAATGCAAGGCACATACCTGCCTGAGACACATATTCAGAGAGATTAATGATGTCTCTCTTCATATAGTCCAGGGAAGTATGTTTCAGATCATTAATGCCCACACAGACTATAATAAAATCATACTGGTACTTCTGATGGAGTGACTTGAGTACATATGGCAGATCCTGGCTCCAGATAAACAGCTAACTATTATCACCTCATTGTTCAGTCTGGTGAGTGGGTCATCTGTGTGTCATACAGTGCAGTCCCCTATGACAAGAGTCCTTGGTAATGTGTTTGTTTGCTTTATGGGGCTCCACAGGGTATAGGTATATATGTGGTGTCTGGTGTTGCTTATGGTGAGTGCTTTAGAGATTTCTGAGGGTAGGCATTGCTCTTTATAGTCTTAAGAGGTATGTGGTGGACACTATGTGTGGTGGATGTAGTGTGCAAATAACGTAAACTTAAACTTAAAACACAAACAAAAGCGATAGCGGAAAACTGCTGCTTGACACGAGCCACTTGTGAAAAAATAAAACCTTTTATTGTGAGTGCTTTCAAATGGGCAAATACCCAAACTTTATCAGACAAAATTACAACACAAAAACTTCCTGTATATATATATATATATATATATATATATACCTATACCTCCACAGCCATTTCTAATGAACAATTAGATAATGAATACAATTAATTGAATTACTGATTTAAAATGGTGATGGGTGTTTACTTATTACCACTCACCACCAACATAAAAAACACTTCCTTAATCGAAACCTATCATGAACATCCAGTATCCAAAACTTATTTGCACTCTAAACTATTAGTGTGCCATAAAGAAGTGCACACCATTTAAAATAGGAATACATTTTCATCTTTAGCTTCTGTAGTATAATTGAGTAGCATCAATCTATTATATAATATTAACATATTCATTAAAATGCAAATTATACATGATTCTATACAATATGTTGACTTCCTTATTGGAAATGTATGTATGCAAGCCGCATTTTAAAAGTTAAATGATAATCCACTCGCTCCTTCTTTGAACTCATATTGTTATATTACCTACTAAAAAATCTACAATTTAACTAATGTTGGGATCATGTTGCAAGAATTACAGTGGCCAACCAAACCGCTACTCAAAAATTACATCTAAAATATGAACCTCTTGTATTACATATCCTCGAACCACTAAGACGACATATTCTATGTAGAACAATTGTTTAAAAACCATTTAATATAAACAGGTGTATATCTCGAAGCTTATATTGATAGGGGGAACCCATTAATAATCAGTACCTGATATATAGTACATAATATCACATATTAACTCCTACCCCTCAAAATACATATCTATTATATTTCAAATACATACATATGTTTTTAGCCCATATTTGTTCCTCTAAAATTCATCTTTTATTTTTTATTATATTTTGTTTTTTTATCTACGTAACGCTTTTAATTTGAGTATACACTTAATAGAGGCATATTCATTCAGTACTGGGTGAACATATGTTGGTGTTCTTATTTGTCATATAACCTCCAGTTCCTCTAAATGTAACTGCCATGGGCCCCCCCTCATGTCATTTTTAACTTGTTGAAGAATTGCAAAAGAGAACCTGTGGTCTGTGTACTCCAAAATATGTTTTGCTAATGCATTAGTAATGTCTCCTTTACTAATAGCATGCTGGTGCTCGTAAATTCTTTGTCTAAGTTTCCTTTCAGTCTTTCCTATGTAGAAAGAGGGGCACCTCTCACACATGGCGAAATAAACCACACCTTTTGATTCACAATTGAACTTATCCTTTAAGTAATAATCTTTCTTATTAATCCTAACTTTGTCTCTGGGTAATACATGTCTACATTGCGGACACATCCCACATTTTCTCATACCTCCTGCTTTGACATTTTTCTTACTCATTTCAACCAGATTTTTAAGATGTAGGCCTCTTCTATAAGTAAAATTTGGTTTCAAACCAATCATCTTACTTAAAGTGTGGTCTTCCAAAATAATTGCCCAGTTTTTAGTAATAATTTCCTTAATTATTTTGTGGCCTAAACTGTATGTAAACAGAAAATTAAGACCTAAGGAATTATTATTCCTGGCACTTAGATTACTATTATATTCAATGGGTTTTGTACCTACCCTATTTGCAATGCCACCAACAAGGAGAGGCTTAAAGTACCCTATTTCTCTTTTAATACTTACTTCATTAATAATATCCATTATTAATGTTTCTGGGTACCCTCTGTTTAAAAACATTGTCTTCATACTTCCACGTTCATATATGAAATCCTGATGATCAGAAATCATCCTTGCAGCCCTTACGAACTGCCCCTTAACCACCGCTTTCTTCTGGTGGTAGGGATGACTACTGGTATAGTGCAAGAACGCGTTAGAATGTGTGGGTTTTCTATATATTGTGGATTTATATCTGTTGTTACTTCTATCTTTACTAACTTTTACATCAAGATAATTAATTTCTTCTATACCAGTAGTGTAAGTGAATTCAAGGAACTCGGTCATGGCTGTAATGCTGGATATAAACCTTGGTATCAGATCGATATGGCCTTTCCAAATAAGACACATATCATCTTGATATCTGGTGTACCATACTACATTTTCCTGGTATATGTTATTGTTAAACAGCAGATTCCACTCCCAATATGCCATTACACTATTGGCAAAACTGCCACCACATGGGGACCCCATGGCTATTCCTGTGTTTTGGAGAAAGAACTGTTCTTTAAATACTAGGTAATTGTTTGATAATATGATATCCAAAAGCGTTTCAACTATATTAATACTCGTATTATCTGCTTTTTTATATAACATGAAATTCCTGGTCCATTCAATCCCTATGTGTTGAGGGATAACTGTATATAGATCTTTAATATCTATAACTAAAAAGGTGTACTGCTCATTATAGTCTAGCTGATTAATATTCTCCAAAAAACTCCATGAGTCCCTGCATATCTGTGGTTCATCTTGGATTAATGGTTTTAAAATATTATCCACATACTTGGCGCAAGCATAAGTGATGGAACCTCTCCCATCTACAATCGGCCTAAAGGGTGGGTCAACTAAGCTTTTATGTATTTTAGGGGAGTCAAAAATGGATGGAATTCTTGGGGCTGGCATTGTCAGATATTGGAATGTGTCAATGTCAATATTACCCTCTAAGAACAAATCATCCAAAGCTCCCCTAATCTTTTTATATGCTGAGTTGACCTCGTTTAAACAAGTGTTTGTATATACTCCAGATTGAAGATAATTGAACATTATTCTCTCATACTGATATTCATCCATAAACACTAGTCCCCCTCCCTTATCAGGTTTTATGACTCTAACCTTACATTGGTTAAGAAGGGAGATAAAATCTAATTTGTTTTTAGAAATATTTAGATTTGCAGTTTGTAGATTTGTTGGGGAATCCAAACTTGCCCTCAGATCAATTTCACACATCTTTTCAAACACATTTAAAACAGGATACAGAGGGGGATTAAAGACACTGGAAACCCTCAATGTATTTAAAAGTGTGGAATTGTTACCCATAGTATTTGCTAAATTGAGCTTACGTACAAAAAGATTGAGGTCTATTATAGTTTTAACTAAATCAGCCTTTTTATCAGGAACAAAGGACAGCCCCTTGGAGAAGAACTCAATCAACGGTTGCTCTACTGACAGAACTGTGTAATTATATATTTTAAAGTCCCCTTGTAGGCTTAATAGGACTTGTGGTCCATCTTCTGTTTGTTCTGTCATCTCCTCCGTTGGTTCCTCCGATTTCTCCTCTGCCCTTGGTTCCTGTTGTTGCTCTGGTTGTTGTTGTTTCTCCTGTTACCCACCCTTTGAAAACCCTGGTTGTTAGCAATGTTATTCGGGCTCCCTGGTTGTTGCTGGATTTCACCTTGTCCATTATTATTGTTCCTAATCCGCTCACTCCTCCACACCTGTAATGGTTCTGGGTCCCTATTATCCTCAGTGGAATCCACTTGAGCTGTCCAGTTATTATTAGCTTGATTACTTAATAGGCTTTGTGAAACAGGTGGGGGAGGGGGTAGGCTTTCTTATTCACATAATCTTTTAAATCTCTTTCTATCTTTCTTCTTTTATTTAATAACAACTTACTTATTGTGGCCTCAATGCTAGTAAAAATTCTTGAGTAATCGTATTTGTATCTTTAGAATTCAGTGTCCACACATAAACTATGCTCAAGCAACTCTAATTCCCCTTTAAGACTTGCAATTTCAGTATTATAAAAATGAATGAGTAAAAGTAAAAAGTCAAGCCCTTGCTGGTCAAACAAGGCTAACAATTCTTGGTGGAATGTAGAATTATCCACAAGTCCGACAGGGTAGCGCCACTGACACAACCCCTTCGGTATAATCTTCTTTGAGATACACTCTTGGAGGTAAGCCACCTCTAATTGCAACTTTCTACATTTATATAGCTTACTGTCAAAGGCATTGAGCCTTTCTGTAAATGTACTCACCAGGTCCTCAGAATGAGTGTCCGTATTCTCCGGATCTAAATCAGTAAAAAAATCGTTGTTGTTTAAAAAGTTAGCCATCGAAGGAACAGTGGCACCTATACCAAGCAGTGCTTGTTGCAAATTATTACTTTGTCGAACAACAACCCCCTCTCTGGTTGTATTTCCATGTGTTGAAACCTTCGATGGCTAACTTTTTGTTTATGTCGCCATGTGTGAGAGGTGCCTCTCTTTCTACATAGGAAAGACTGAAAGGAAACTTAGACAAAGAATTTACGAGCACCAGTATGCTATTAGTAAAGGAGACATCACTAATGCATTAGCAAAACATATTTTGGAGTACACAGACCACAGGTTCTCTTTTGCAATTCTTCAACAAGTTAAAAATGACGTGAGGGGGGGCCCATGGCAGTTACATTTAGAGGAACTGGAGGTTATATGGCAAATAAGAACATCAGCATATGTTGCCCCAGGACTGAATGAATATGCCTCTATTAAGTGTATACTCAAATTAAAAGCGTTACATAGATAATAAAACAAAATATAATAAAAAATAAAAGATGAATTTTAGAGGCAACAAATATGGGCTAAAAACAAATGTATGCATTTTAAATATAATAGATATGTATTTTGAGGGGTAGGAGTTAATACGTGATATTATGTACTATATATCTGGTACTGATTATTAATGGGTTTCCCCCTATCAATATAAGCTTCGAGATATACACCTGTTTATATTAAATGGTTTTTAAACAATTGTTTTAAATAGAATATGTCGTCTTAGTGGTTCGAGGATATGTAATACTAGAGGCTCATATTTTAGATGTAATTTTTGAGTAGGGGTTTGGTTGACATGATCCCAACATTAGTTAAATTGTAGATTTTTTGGTAGGTAATATAACAATATGAGTTCAAAGAAGGAGTGAGTGGATTATCATTTAACTTTTAAAATGCGGCTTGCATACATACATTTCCAATAAGGAAGTCAACATATTGTATAGAATCATGTATAATTTGTATTTTAATGAATGTGTTAATATTATATAATAGATTGATGCCACTCGATTATACTACAGAAGCTAAAGACGGAAACTTATTCCTATTTTAAATGGTGTGCATTTCTTTATGGTACACTAATAGTTTAGAGTGCAAATAAGTTTTGGATACTGGATGTTCATGATAGGTTTCGATTAAGGAAGTGGTTTTTATGTTGGTGGTGAGTGGTAATAAGTAAACACCCATCGCCATTTTAAATCAATAATTCAATTAATTGTATTCATTATCTAATTGTTCATTAGAAATGGCTTTGGAGGTATAGGTATATATATATATATATATATATATATATATATATATATATATATATATATATATATATACAGGAAGTTTTTGTGTTGTAATTTTGTCTGATGAAGTTTGGGTATTTGCCCATTCGAAAGCGCTCACAATAAAAGGTTTTATTTTTTCACAAGTGGCTCGTGTCAAGCAGCAGTTTTCCGCTATCGCTTTTGTTTGGTGGATGTAGTGTGTGTGTGATTGTATGTGTGTGTGTGTGTGTGTGTGTGTGTGTGTGTGTGTGTGTTGTTGACAACCTTGTTTGTATATGAGATTTTTGCCTCCAGTGAAACTGTGTATGTGCATCTCTCACATACTGTGTTTGTTTCTTTAAGGATTAAATGGTTGTCTGTGAACATGAAACAATTGTTACATTGCCTTAGGATGCCCATATCTACCAAACTGGAGAGGGGGACATTTGGAAATTGCATATCCATGTTGTCCGGACCTGTATTTGGGTGGGTTACTGTAAGTCGTGGACTGGCTTATATAGAGAATGTCTGTAGTTTGGCATGAGACTAGGTTAGATTGAGCTAAGATTTAATAGTAGTGCTGTTTAATGTGCAAATTAGCTGCTCTAAACTTGTCTCTCTGCAGTGGCTTATTTTAGGGGTCTATATTAGATGATCTATATTAGATGATCGAACTTTCAAAAGTTCGACCATGATATGGCCGACACCATATGAATCAACTTTTAAAAGTTCAAACATCTAATAAAAAAAATAATAAACTACACAAATAACTTACCTGAACATTTTAAGCAGGGGAGCAAGACACCCTGCATCCCCCACATGGGGGGCTGTGCCCCCACACACACCCCCGCTCTTTAAATATACCAACTCTGAGATTGCACTACAGTGCAGAAAAGGGAAATCTTCCCATTCTGCACTGTACGGAGATCTCTGTTAAAACGGTCGAACTTTCAAAAGTTCAGTCATATGGTGTCAACCATATGACGGTCGAACTTTTGAAAGTTCGATCATCTAATATAGACCCACTCTAAGTTACATGTTTCAGTAGTAAGGGAATTTTCTTTCTGGAAGGGTAACCACAAATTCACCCTTGGTTTAGCACCCTTGTCCCTCTTGAATAGATCAACATATAAAATTTCTTCCCATCCCTGTATTTAAAACAGAAGGGTAACAAGGTTCATGAGAATGTATGACTAGGCTTCTAAAGATCCTCATTGATCAATAGCCTAATAAGTGCCTAAGAACCTATCTCTTACTAATGCAGCATCCAACTCATCTTTCAAAAGTTCAGTCATATGGTGTCAACCATATGACGGTCGAACTTTTGAAAGTTCGATCATCTAATATAGACCCACTCTAAGTTACATGTTTCAGTTCTAAGGGAAGTTTTATAAATACAATTTTCTTTCTGGAAGGGTAACCACAAATTCACCCCTGGTTTAGCACCCTTGTCCCTCTTGAATAGATCAACATATAAAATGTCTTCCCATCCCTGTATTTAAAACAGAAGGGTAACAAGCTTCATGAGAATGTATGACTAGGCTTCTAAAGATCCTCATTGATCAATAGCCTAATAAGTGCCTAAGAACCTATCTCTTACTAATGCAGCATCCAACTCAAAATAACATCTTCACTTCTCAACACAGATTTTGAGGTGATCACAGCAATGACACAGCATTTCTTCAATTCTGTGAGCAAACAAGAAAGCTTGTAGATTAAAGCCATACCAGGATAGGATCTATATCAGATAGTCGAAGTTCCGTAACTCCAAACACCTAATGGTCAAACCAGTAAGTTAGAAGTTACAGAACTTCAACTACCGATAAAAAAATAAAAATACAACGGACAAAAAAAAATTGTTGTATGCAGGAGAGCAAGCCCCACTGCGCCACCCCCCACAGACCCCGCTACTTGAATATACCAACTCTGAGATCGCACCACATTGAAGTGAATGGAAACCCCCACTTATGGAGATTTCCATTCACACGGTCGAACTTTTACAAATTTGAACATATGGTCTCGACCATATGTGGTTCGAACTTGTAAAAGTTCGACTATGTGATAGGAACCCCCAGGATATCATGCCTTCTACACATTCAGACCACAAAATGAATGCATGAAAACTAAAGGAGGAGGAGTAGCAATATTCATCAAAGATAAATACACCTCCAGATTGGTTAAACAGAATGATGCCCTAGAGTTACTCCATGTGCAAATAACTATAGGAAAGGCCTCTCTCCAATTTATCACCAGCTATCAATCCCCCTTTATGAACCATGATGTCCACACTGCCTACTTGGATCTACTTGAGTTGCTCAAAATGCAACTGAACACCCTGGTTATGGGTGACTTTAACTACCCATCCACAGACTAGGTAAATTATACATCTGCAAACACACTTGCCCAAAGGTTCTTGGACTTCATTATTTCAAATGCCTTGGAGCAGATAGTTGGCACCCCTACAAAAGGCCCAAACATTCTAGACTTGGTACTCACCAGATCGGTGCACCACCACAAGTGTGCAGCCCTCCCTGGTAAAGTCTGATCATAAATCAGTCTCTTTAGAAGTAATGGTAGCATCAAACTGCCCCTCAGGAGAAATTAGGCTATAAAACTTCTCCAAAGCCAACTATAGTCTCTTACGAGAAGGCATTAATAGCTTCAAAGCTCCTGTCCCCACTGACGGCAAGGACACCTATACTGAGATATACACCAATGTATTGAGAGGTTGGCATAATGGTTAAGGTGTTCACCTTACAAACAGAAGGTGCTGGGTTTGATTCTCACATGGGGTAATTGGCTAGGCTTAAAATGTCCCACAAGGGCAGTTAGCCTAGTACTAACCTATGAACCTATGAACCTATAAACAGCTATACAATTGTATTGACTCAGCTGTTCCTGATAGGACCAAAGCAAAAAAAACAATCTGCCTGGTGTACATCTGCCATAAACAGGTTATATAATAAAATGAAGAAATTGCTGTCTAAAAGCAAGAAGGCACAATCTCAGAACTGTAAGCACACCCTTCTCAGATTGAACAAGCAAATAAGACATCTTGTAAAGTCCTCTAAAGATAACTACAAACCTAGATTAACATCCCTAGCTAAGGGTAACCAGAAAGCATTCTTTAGCTACATCCGAAACTATAAAGGGAAATCCCAGATTTGTGCTGAACTGGTAGTGAATGGTACCACATAAACTGGACCAGTGGAAATCACCAACCTGCTAGAGGATAGGTGCAGTGAAAACTTCTCCCCCCCGTCCCCACCATATATACCCCAAAACATTCCTACCACCTATTCTCTGCCTAATATCTCTAAAGAGCAGATCTTAACTGCTCTCTCCAAGGCCAAAAATACAGCCTCTGTGGGACTTGATAAAATGCCAGGTTGCATTTTCAATGGTTTAAAACAGGAGTTAGCAACACCATTGGGTACTCTTTTCGACAGATTAATGGAAAACAGCTACCGTCATCCCCTTGCACAAGGGAAGGGGGTGTATCCACCGAACCTGGGAACTATAGACCCATTAGCCTAACTAGCCTTATCTGCAAGGCCATGGAGAGAATCATCATAGACCTTATCAACAAGGATATAGGAGACTTGCAAACACTTGACCTGACCCACTTTGGTTTTGTTAAAGGGAGATCCTGCTGTTGAATCTGGTGGACTTCTTCGAGACTGTCACCAAAGCCCTGGACGAAGGCAAATCTGTGCATATGGTCTACCTAGACTTGACCAAGGCATTTGACGCAACTGCCTACTCAGGCATCATTGAAAATATCACCCAGCTGGGGGTTAACCCATATACTGTTAGGTGAATTGCAAACTGGCTCACCGACAGAACACATACAGTCAAAATAGGGGACGCCACCTCCACCAGCAGACTGGTTACCAGTGGTGTTCCACAGGGATTGGTGCTGGAACTCCTATTGTTTGGAAATCTACTTCTCAGAAGTACAGGCAAAAACAAAAGGTCTTTGGCTGACAAAGTTTGCTGATGACCGCAAACTGGGAGCAGTCATTGAATTCCCAAATAATGTTAACATTCTACAAGAAGGACCTATGCAAACCAATGATTGGTGCCAAAGCCATGGTCTTAAACTCAATGCAAAAAAAATTCATTATCATCCCCTTTGGCAAAGGCGATGTCCCTGCAGATTACCATTTTAATAACAACACCTTAAGCTCCAAAGCAGTGATGAGAGATTTAGGCACACAGGTTGACCGCAACCTTACTTTTGGTCACCATTTCTCCATGGTGGTAAGGCAGGCCTTGTACGCTGCTCACGTCATAAATAAGGGCATAGTTTCCAGAACAAAAGAGGTTATTATCCTCCTGTGCTCTTCTCTTATCAGGTCAATAATAGAGCACAATGCTCCCTTTGGTATGTACCTAAACAGACACCTGCAGCAACTAGAGAGACCTCAAAGGTTCCTCACAATGAAAATTCAGGGTCTTCAGCACGTCTTACGTGGACAGACAGAAATCACTGACACTATACTCTGTATCGTATAGACTACTCAGGCAGGGGAGACCTGTGCCTTGCATACAGAGCAACCTATAATCCTGTCTTAATGGAAATCCTGCACATTTGTAACTCAAATGGCACATGATTCATTTGCTCTAGGGACCTTAACCTAACATGTGACACCAACAGAACTTGCTGGAGAGACAGATATGTCTCCCAGAGGTTGCCTCTCCTCTGGAATACTCTGTCAGTGCAGGTTAAGCAGAGCCCCTCGTTAACCCTTGTTAAGCGTAACTTGGACGATTGGATAGGAAACCACAAATTCACCCCAGGGGGTTTCACCTGTGTCCCTCTTGGATAGGGGCAGTCAGTGCTGATTTAGATCTGCTTATAAGATAGACCATTTCTGTAGACCTTTAAGGGAACAAGGGCTGAACTTGGTTACTTGGCTAGGGTTGTAAGGGCTCTAGGGCCATTAGCCTACTAACCTCCTATGAACCTATGAACTTATGAGGTGAGGTAGAGTTTTTTCCTCAACTTATTCAATGCCTTTAATACCATAAAACACCAATTTCCATTATAGCATCTGGTCAGTATCAATTCACCACAAAACTCTGTGATCTGGTTTTACAGTTACTAATCAAACCCAAATGGGATAATGTTATAGCCCTTTTTCTCCATGTAGAAGTCTCTCATGGATCAATTCTAGACCTCCCCTCTTTAGCATATTCATAAATGATACGTCACCAGCCTTCATCAGGGCACAGAAGATTCTAACATTAAATAAATAACATGGTGCAGGTGGTTTCTTTGCTAAATTACTCAGCATTACCAATGACTCTTTATTAAAATGTCATGATCACAACAATTCTCTTGTCCTAATGACCTATCAGAACTCCACCAAGGATGGTCCCAAGGCCAGCTGCAAAAGGAGGAGGCTGGTCACCCTGCCATGGTGACCAGAACAGGGAAACCAGCCAAGAAACTGCATGGAAATTAAAATAAACTCATTATTTCATGCTACCACATCCAGGACAGCTGATGCACCAACACTGGGGATCCAGGGTGCTAGTGATAAGTGGGGTACTTGCCAAAGGAAATTCAATACACCAAAACTGGAAACCTGTATCACCATGTAGGACTTTGGAACCGGCCACATCAACCAATAGGAAATCATTGCCAAGGAACTCATGAAATGCAAAATCTTGATTGCTGCAGTGTCTGAGTTACTACTCACTGGATCTGGAACATTGACAATCCCACTATCTACAGCTGATGAAATGATGACTCTGTACTACTCTGTCAGTGAGAAGAAAGAGAGTGGTGTTGGGTTTATGATGGATAGCCGGGCTGCAAGAAGCATAATCATTTTTTAATGAATATCGGACCGCCTGGCAGTGCTCACCATCAATGGTGCCATCAAGGCCAATATTCTGTCCATCTATGCTCTAACTGAGATGAGTTTAGACCCAGCCAAGAATAACTTTTACAACCAGTTCCAGTACATACTGGATTCGATCCCACGGACCAAGATGATCATTTGGTGGGAGACTTCAATGCCACATAGGCGAGGACCAATCCAGTTGGGAAGGAACGATGGGTAGATTTAGGCATGGGAACATGAATGATAATGGCCTGTGCCTTCTCTCCTTTGTTGCATCAAACAATCTCATTGTGGGAAATAACCATTTACAGCATCCCTGCAAACACCAGCTCACATGGCAAAACCCATCCTGTGAGAACTCAGCCTTATTGGACTACATCCTGGTCAACTCTCACTTCTGGTCATCGCTTGAGGATATCCATGCTATACAAGGACCTGACTGTGGCTCTGATCATTACCTCATCCATGCCATGGTGCAGCTTCACTTACAGCAGGCAAAGCACAAGTCACATACACCAGCCAGGCTGGACTGGAAACAATTGATGGCCCCCATGCACAAACAGGAATTCCAGATTGCACTGTCAAACCGGTTCACAGCATCGGCCCAAATGGAGGATGTGGATGAGGTAGAAAAGCAGATATCAAACTCCATCATGGAATATGAGGCAGAAAAGCAGATATCAAACTCCATCATGGAATGTGCAAATCACTATCCCCACCCATCTGCCGCTAAATGCAGCCATGGATATCTGATGAGTGCCTGGATCTCAAAGCCCAATGGAAACAGGCAAAGCTGGTCAACTATGAATGATACTGGCAGCTGAATCAAGAAGTTTGCCAGAGGCTGAAAGCAGAAAGGGAAGTGTATTGGAGCCAGGTGGCAGCCAACATTGAGGAGGTGGCATCTAGACATGAGTACCACACCCTGTACAGCACCCTCAAATGACTGAGTGGGAAGACCAAATCCACCAGTGACAACATCAAAAAAGTGGACAGGACATTCTTGTGCTCATCTTGTGAACACCTGAAATGTTGGAGGGAATTCTTTAAAGAGCTTTACAACCATGAACCACCTCATGGACCGATGGTCGATCCAACACCCATCAATCTCCCTGAGGCCCCAAAGACTGATGCAAAGCCAACAGTTGAAAAGGTAAATAAGCTATCAGAACACTGAGAAATGGCAAGGCACCAGGAGTAGATCAGGTCACTGTAGAAGTAATCATGGCTGGAGGTGATATCCTGTTCCACCGACTCCAAGCATTGATCGAGTTTCTATGGGTTATGGAACAGATACCATACACATGGAAGAAGGCCATCATCATACCCAGCCACATGAAGGGGGACAACAGTGATTGCAAGAACTACCATGACATCAGCTTGCTCTCAATCACTGGCAAAGTTTTTATGAAGATCATACAATCCAGGCTGCAGAAACTCCATAAGCAAACCAGCAGGGAAGAACAGGCTGGATTCAGACCAAACAGAGGATGCTGTGATCAAATCTTCACCATCTGTCAGCTGATGGAAGAAACAGTCCAGTGTGGACAATGTACAATTATCATCTTCATCGATTTCAAGTCCACATTCGACTGTATCCACTGGCCTGCCCAGTGAAAGACATTGGACACCGAGCAGATGCTGAAGAAAATCATCAAACTCCTTCAAACTTGGTACAATGTTTCATCCAGCCAGGTAAACAGTCAGAACAAACTGTCTGAAGAGCTTACCATCCATACTAGGGTCCGTCAAGGGGAAGTAACCTCTCCACTGCTGTTTAACATAGTGGTGGATGCCATCATGAGGAGAGTATTTGAGGCCAGGAGCAGTGTTCAGTACGACAAAGCCCATTCTGTGACTGTCCTGATATTTGTCGATGACAGCACCATTTTTGTATACAGAGATATCCTCTGCAACATCATCCATATCACACACGCACACACACACACACACACACACACACAGACACACACACACACACACACGCACACACAGTCATATGGCCTACAAATAAATGCAGACAAGACCAATGTGATGGTAAATGACAGGTCACAAGCCACTGTCCAGTTCAGGGAGTTCAGATCAAGCAAATGCAAGGATTCAAGTATCTGAGTTTGCTGGTCCAGGAAAAGAAGGAGGCATGAACAGCTAAAGTCCGCAGCAGGATTGAACAAGTCACCGCAGCATTTACCTCACTCAAGTGGTGTCTATGGAAGAAGACAAATATCTCTATCACTACCAAGATTCACCTTTTCTGGGCACTGATCTTGCCAATTCTCCTTTATCGATTGGAAACTTGGATCCTCCTCAAGCCAGACCTGAACAAGCTTGAGGTCTTCCAAATGTAATGCCTGCACCAAATCCTGGGAATCTCGCTTCATGACCGCATTAGAAATGACAGCATCTAGATAAGATGTGATCAGCAGCCAATGATGCACACACATACACACACACACACACACACATACACACACACCTACACTATTGATCCCTCACTTAACCCCTACTGTGACCACCCAAGCAGACAGAAAACATACACACACACATGCAGCTATCCCACTCCATTCATATTCCTGCAGACATTCACACATACACACACACACACACACACACACACACACACACACACACACACACACACACCACCACCACTACCTTTCCACTGAACTTCACTAAACTTACCCATAACATGGCCTCTCCCATTGACTTGAATGGAGGACCACAGTTTTTTTGACCATGTTAATTATCACAGCCAGATGTGTTACTTTACTCAGACTGATTCTCTGACTTACTCTGTAGCATAAATCATTTACAGTAGGCATTTCGGGGGACAGCACATGGGTAATTAGTATTAGTAGCTATTCTGGAATGCCTTATTGTCCTACAGCATGGCCAGTAGCATGACCCACCATTGTGATACTTCTGACAGGGCAAAATCACTCCAGTGGGCCTGTCCTTGAATTAGAAAGGGTTACCACAAAGGGTTTGTGGGTCTATTCTGTTAGGGCTTATCGCTTGTGATGACCCATTCTGAATCCCAGGTACCATCCTCATCTATTCCTCTGCCTCATTCACTACTCTGAGCTCAGCTTTATCTACAAAACGCAGAGGTGTATTATAATGTTGTTAAGCAGCAGGTCATAAATCTGCCACCCATCATTGCCGTTCCCTTATATGTTTAGAATTGCTAGACTTCGGTAAGCATCTGTCTATGATTCAATTACTTAAGGTCCACAGACTCCACCATAATAGTACAAAAATGTCATACACTCAACAACATTATAACCTGGTATACTCCTACTTGAACTTTAGCAGTGCCAGTTGCACAACAGGTAACACATTCAGCTTTGGTGCAGAAGGCCATGGGTTCTATTCCCACTTCGGGTAGATCAACTGCTGACTCTGCAGTACAGCATAAGGGGTGTGCTGTCCTTCGAATTAGTTGGTAAACTAAGGCCTAATCTACTTGAGTTGTTGGTAGGTCAGGTGGATATAAAAGATCCCATGGCATCTGTCGAAAAGAGTAGAAGAAGTTCCCTAATTCCCTTGCCAAATTACCACTAGTAGTATGAGTAGCAACTTGTGTCTCCCCTAAAAATAGGCTACTAGCCTAGTGGGACTAAACTGATTAACAAAGAATAAATAAATAAATAAATAAACCTTACTATCTAATATTTGGCCCTAACTCCATGTCTCATAACTGATGAGATTAAACCTTTGAGGTCTGTGAATCTAAACTGTGAAATAACGTTCATACTTAACCCATGACAAGTGCATCTGAAAGCCACTTCAAACTTGCATATAGACAAGATTCTGTGCATCTGGCCTTGTGTTTGCAATGCTGCCTAGGTGTGGATATTAACTATACTACACAGAGAAGCCAGGCAGAAAAAGATGTAGGCCATCCCTGACAAAACTGACCTGTTAATCATTACATCCCATGCTGACACACACAAGATCCCTCTTGACTGGCACTGCTTAAACAGTCAAATGTTGAAACCAGTTTATTGTGTCCCTGTAATAAAACATCCTTCTTGGTGATGGCAGAGTACTGGTCATCGCTAGTGTTTCACCTGCTTTGGATATATGTACAAAGAAAGCCATTATGTATTCTGCACCACCCCCAGAGTGGCATGCCTAAGATCATTCACCCCCACATGGGCAATCCGAAGGTCATAATCATATTTAGGATGGAGATCAAAGAACTCTAGTCACATCACAAATTCGGCAGTACACTATCACCCTTTCCTTGTCCAGTCTGGTGAGGATAGCATCTGTGTGCCTAACAGTAGAGGCAATGATAACTAGGATTTTGCCATAAACATTTCAGCAAAAGTATCCAACTAAAAGGATCTAGCCTAATTTACTAGCCCTTTCAGAGTTGCTCCAAATGACACCATGGAGAGGAAATGTACAGCAGTGCATTCTCCTGCTAAACTAGTTAAGCAGGCTAGGACAGTTTGCATTAAGACGTTACATTACCAAAAGTGTCTAAATATTATGAACTTCAAATGGAAAACAAGGCCTATCAAATGAAAGGAACAGTGTTTATTTATTTATTTTTTTATGACTTACCTCTAGACGCTGGAAAAGAATACCAGCAAGTAGCCCCATTGATACAATAGCTGATCATACCTCTCAATCTCTTAATGCAAGAAATCTGGACAAAATCTAAAATAATGGGGGGGGGGGACCCAAAACTAGGGACAAATGTTAAATATTGCTCTTATGAACTTAGAATGTTGCTAGAATAATAGGATTTGTGTTAGTGTACATTTTCAGAAGGATATGAAGTCGGTAACTCAAATCTATGTTATTATTCAGTGACTTTAATCCTCAGTGATTTGGCAGAAAACCTCAAATTTTATATGGAAAAGACCAAATATATGAGGCTAAATCTGGACTGTTGAGAGGTATGTACCTGATATAAAGGAACATTAAATTCCATGTGCAATAATACCCTATGTTATCAGTTTCTTGGAGCAGTTCTGAATTCAAGGCTCATTCAGTTCAGAAAACCACCCTTTAATAGATTAATCAAAGGGACCAAACTGACTGTGATGAACAGCTTGTTTATTTGCAGGGCAACATAAGTTAGTCTTATAAAAGAAGTACTTGTGTATATTGATCTAGTAGTGAACCAGAGTTACTGGGTCATATGGTGTGGGATCTGGTTTTACATTGTAGGGCAGAATTTTACTGACAAAAGTATATCAAGTCATTAATCAAACTCAGGGGTCATCTGGGCTGCAGGCAGGACTGGAAGTGAGTGATGGTATTTTTCTTGGAAAAAAATAGGAAGAACTAGACTATTACTGTTATGTTAACCTTACATCCACTCTTCAGAATATTATGGAAAAATCTTCATTGGTATAGTGGTGAGTATCCCTACCTGTCACACAAGAGATCTAGGTCCAGTTCCATGGAAGAGAGCAGTTATACCTTAACAGAGTCAGTGTTGCAAAAGATAGCACACTTGTTTTTAATGCAGAAGGCTGTGGGATCTATTCCCACACCAGGTAGGTGGATTGTTGACAAATGCAGTGCCGCATTGGGGGGGGGGGCTCTACTCCTGATTGTATCATCCTTTGGATGAGACGTTAAATGAGCATCTCACCTGCTTGAGTAGGTGATAGCTCAGGTGGATGTAAAAGATCCCATAGCACCTATTGAAAAGAGTATTATTTTTTTTTTAATTTGTAAATATTCATATATTTTGTATAATTTATATATTTACATTATTTACATGAATAATATCACTCAATACATCATGAATTCCTTTTTAAGTATTCCCCCACCCTTTAACCCACAACCAAAACCATATTTTTTCCAATATTTTTGTTAATGTCCATCTTCCATTGCATTTGATCTCATTAAGTCTCTCATTCCATATTGTCTGTTACATAAAATATAACTCTGTCCATTTTCTTTACCTTTTCTTGAGATGTTGTTCTATAATAACCACATTCCATCATGTCCATTTTTAACATTTCAAATTTTAAATATTTGTTAACCAGATCATGTTTATATGCTTCTTTCCTTCTTTTTCTTTTGGCTGTTCCCATTAGGGGTCGCCACATTGGATCATCTGTTTCCATTTCTTCCTGTCCTCTGCATCTTGCTCTGTCACACCAACCACCTGCATGTCCTCTCTCACCACATCCATAAACCTTATCTTAGGCCTTCCTCTTTTCCTCTTACCTGGCAGCTTCATCCTTACATCCTTTTCCCAATATATCCAGCATCCCTCCTCAGCACATGTCCAAACCAATGCAATCTCACCTCTCTGCCTTTGTCTCCAAACCGTCCAACCTGTGCTGACCCTCTAATATACTTATTCCTAATCCTGTCTACCCTCGTCACACCCAGTGCAAATCTTAGCATCTTTTACTCTACCACATCCAGCTCTGACTCCTGCCTTTTTGTCAATGCCACTGTCTCCAACCCATATAACATAGCTGATATCACTACCCTCTTGTAGACCTTCCCTTTCACTCTTACCGGTACTCGTCTGTCACAAGTCATTCCTGACACTCTTCTCTACCCACTCCACCCTGTCTGTACTCTCTTCTTCACCTGTCTTCCACACTCGCCATTACTCTGATCTGTTGATCTCAAGTATTTAAACTCATCCATCTTCGCCAACTCTGCTCCCTGCATCCTCACCATTCCTCTATCCTCCCTCTCATTCACACACATATATTCTGATTTAGTCCTGCTGACCTTCATTCCTCTCCTCTCTAGAGCATATCTCCACCTCTCCAGAGTCTCCTCCACCTGTTCCTTACTCTCACTACAGATCACAATGTCATCTGCAAACATCATAGTCCACGGGGACTCCTGTCTGATCTCGTCTGTCAATCTGTCCATCACCTATAGGCACAAGACAAGACAAGCGTACACTGTAAAGTCCAACAAGGTTTAATAGCCGAATAAAACAAGCTTACAGCAATCAGTAGTCCGGTGCACACTCCGGTAACTGCCAAGCAATAAAAAGTTAAAAAACGATCTGGCTGCACAGAATCCAAGTCACAAAGTGTAAAGCGCTTTTCGTTAGGAAACACTTCTCCTAACTTCTTCGGACAATAGTGCTCAGAAAGAAAAAACAAGTTTAAGTACTATCCTAGTGACTCATACTTGTTAATACAATTAAGCCAATTAAGCATAGTCACATAATTTAAAGGTGTAATCCTAAAATACTGAAGTCAGTTTGTTTTTTGTTAAGTCATTAGGTAAAATGAGTGCCTTAGTTTTATAAAAAAACAAAATTCTGATGTCTTATAACAGAACATATAGTAAATTAAATAGTATTAATTAAAATCATAGTTAGTTCACTTTACTTATAACTAATGTTCAGGGACCCGTGGAAGTAATAATCTTTTCATAAAAAACTGTGTTGTGTAATGTTTCTTTTAACCTATAAAAGGTGGGTGTAACTTAGCAATTGTAACCTCCCTAGGGCTAATGAGCATCTATTATTTAACCATCCAACAAAAATAGTGTGTGTGCAGCTACTATCTCTTAAGGCTCTTTAATTTTAGCACACATAGAATAGAAGTCATTTCATTCAAGCCCGGTGGAAAGCGTGCATTGAGTCTAAGCTGCCACAAAAGTTCCAGTTTCTCCAACATAAGTGTAGACGCCTCTCCTCTACTATTCATCTCAATTGAGTCGATGGCCTTAAATTTGAAACTGTGGTTAGGGTTTTCAATGCAGTGTCTAGCTAGTGGGCTCTCCATTTTCCTTTTGTTAATGTAATAAACATGTTCGTAAATCCTCTCCTTAAACTTACGATCAGTCTTGCCTACATAAAAACTAGGGCAGCACTGACATAATACTACATAGACTAAGGCTTTGGAGTTACAGTTAAACTTGTTCTTCAGGAAATAGTCTCGCCCCCTAATAATGAATTTTGACCCTGTAGCAATGTGTCGACACTTGTTACATGCCTCACGTTTAAATGTCCCTGGGGTGCCTCTAAAAGTGCTGTTACTACTTTCAGTAATTTTTTTTTAGGTTCCTTCCTTTTTTCCAGGTGACCAGCGGTTTGTCTCCCAACTTTCCTTGTATATCCCTATCGGACAATAACAACTGCCAATTTTTGCCCAGTATTGTGATCAGGGCTTCATAATCTAAAGAGAATGTAGTCACGAATCTCAAACAATTTTGCTGCCTTTGTGGTCCAGTACTATTCCTAACTACGGGGTTACTCAGTTCTATCTCTACTGAGATGTTGGTTTCAAAACTGTGAGCTGCTGTCCATTCTTGGGAGAGGATGGGTCTGAAGTGGCCAAAGGCTCTTTTACTACTCACCTCCCTTATAAGGTCAGCAATCAACTCAATGGGGTACCCCCTCTTGAGAAACATGGACTTCAAGAGTTCACATTCCTCAAAGAAGTGGTCATCCTCCGTAGTCATCCTGGCCGCTCGTACCAGTTGGCCCTTCACTACACTCCTCTTCTGGTGCAGCGGGTGAAAACTAGTGCAATGTAAGAATGAGTTAAGTAAGTACTCTTTCGGAAAATCCTTGCTAGATATTTTTTCTGGGCTCTATCTTTAGATAGTTCAACATCCAAGAAGCTCATAGAATCTATGTGGAAGTTACTAGTAAACCTGAGAAAGGTGGTGGACTTATTAAACTGCTCCAGAATTTCAGCAGCTAGTTCTACACCCCCTTTAATAATTATAAAAATGTTGTCTAAAAAGTGGGTGTAATAATAAATACACTCATTCAGTCCAGGGTTATCAAAAATGGTGTCTTTTTCCCATTTAGCCATGACTAAATTGGCAAAACTAGCTCCACAAGGGGAGCCTATAGCTACACCAATCTGCTGTCTGAAAAATTCTTTTTCAAAGTTAATATAATTATTGGACAGTGTTATATCTAGCAATAACCTCCACCAATCTAAGTTCTGAATGTTCTGCCCCTTTAAATCTCATATGGTCGATAACCCATTCTGTTCCCAAGGTTTGTGGGATCACCGTGGTATAGATTGCAAACATCCACTGTTAAAAAACAAAAGTGCTCATTATAAGCTAAAGAGTTAATACTCATCAAAAATGTCCAAGAGTTTTTGCAAGTCTGAGGTTCCAGGGCCACAAATCTCTTCAGAATGTCATCTATCACCTTAGCACAAGAATAGGTGAGTGATTGTCGAGCGTCCATTAAGGGGCGCATAGTCGGATCTCCTTATTTCTTGTGAATTTTAGGTATTCCAAAAAGTACAGATAGTCTAGGTAATAGTACTGACAAATAGTTAAACATGTCAAGGTCGATGAGTGAGTCAATGAACATATCATTCAGGAACATTCTGATACGGTTGTATGCTATGTTCAATTCGTTCTGGCTCACTTTAATATATACGTTACTTTCAAGTATCTTCTCCATTCTTTCCTTGTAGTCCATTTTGTGCATAATGACCAGGCCACCCCCTTTGTCAGGTTTCATTAGGTGGACTGGTAAAAGTCTAAAGTTGCTTAGAACTTCTCTTTCATTCTTGTTGAAGTTGGTCCTTAATTCAGACTTGTGTTGACGGTTAATAAAAGCCCTAAAGTCCATTTCGCACATTATTTCAAATAGTAAAATGGACGGGTGTAAAGGGGGATTAAATGTACTACCCTTGTACATATCCTGTACCACTCTTGCATACTTCTCTGCCACTCCCGACTTCCTCATACAATACCACAACTCCTGTCTAGGCACCCTGTCATATGCTTTCTCTAAGTCCTCAAATACACAATGCAACTCCTTCTGACCTTCTCTGTACTTCTCCATCAACACTCTCAGAGCAAACATCGCATCTGTAGTGCTCTTTCCTGGCATGAAACCATACTGCTGATCAGTAATCATCACCTCCCTTCTTAACCTAGCTTCTGCTACTCTTTCCCATAATTTCATGCTGTGACTGATCAATTTTATCTCTCTGCAGTTACTACAGCTCTGTACATCACCCTTATTCTTAAAAATCGGTACCAAAACACTTTTTCTCCACTCCTCAGGCATCCTCTCACTTTCCAAAATTTCATTAAATAATCTGGTTAAAAATTCCACTGCCATTTCTCCTAAACACCTCCAAGCTTCCACAGGTATGTCATCTGGACCAACAGCCTTTCCATTCTTCATCCTCTTCATTGCTATCCTTACTTCCTCCTTGCTAATCTGTTGCACTTCCTGATTCACTATCCCCACATCATCCAACCTTCTCTCTCTCTCATTCTCTTCATTCATCAGCCCTTCAAAGTACTCTTTCCATCTGTTCAAGACACTCTCCTTGCTTGTGAGTACATTTCCCTCATTATCCTTTATCACCCTTACCTGCTGCACATCTTTCCTAGCTAAGTCCCTCTGTCTAGCCAATTGGTACAGGTCCTTTTCTCCCTTCTAAATGTCCATCCTTTCATATAACTCTTCATACTCCTTATCCTTAGCCTTCGCCATCTCTCTTTGCCATGCTCCTCATTTCCTTATACTCCTGTCTACTTTCTTCATCTCTCTGACAATCCCACTTCTTCTTCGCCAACCTCTTTCTCTGTATAATCTTCTGTACTTCCTCATTCCACCACCAGGTCTCCTTGTCCTCCTTCCTCTGTCCAGGTGTCACACCAAGCACCTTTCTAGCAGTCTCCCTTACTAGCTCTGCTGTAGTTACCCAGCTGTTCGGTAACTCTTCACTGCCACCCAGTGCCTGTTATAACTCTTCTCTGAGCTCCACCTCACAGTCACCCTTTTTCAATTTCCACCATTTGATCCATGGTGCTGCCCTCACACTCCTCCTCCTCTTCTTGATCACCAACGTCCTTCTACAGACCACCATTCTATGCTGCCTAACTACACTTTCCCTCGTCACCACTTTACAGTCTCCAATCTTCTTCAAACTGGCCCTCCTGCATAGGATATAATCCACCTGTGTGCATCTCCCTCCACTCTTGTATGTCACCCTATGCTCCTCCCTCTTGTTAAAATATGTATTCACCACAACAATGTCCATCCTTTTTGCAAAATCTACTACCATCTGACCTTCTGCATTCCTTTCCTTAACACCATATCTACCCATCACTTCCTCATCCCCTCTGTTTCCTTCACCAACATGCCCATTGAAATCTGCTCCAATCACTACTCTCTCACCCTTGGGTACAGTCATCACCACTTCATCCAACTCACTCCAGAATTTTTCTTTCACATCCATCGCACACCCAACCTGCAGAGTATATGCACGAACAGCATTCTTTATAAACATCACTCTATCTGACACTTTTTTCACCTCCAAAACACTCTTGGCATACTGTTCCTTCAGGATAACCCCTACCCCATTTCTCCTCCCATCCACACCATGATAGAACAATTTGAACCCACCTCCAATACACCTGACCTTACTTCCCTTCCACCTGGTCTCTTGCACACACAATATATCAACCTTCTTCTGTCCATCATATCAGCTAGCTCTCTACCTATACCAGTCATACTGCCAACATTCAAAGTTCCTACCCTCACTACCACACTCTTAACCTTTCTCCTCTCTTCCTGCATTCAGGCATGCCTTCCCCCTCTTCTTCTCCTTCTCCTCCTTCGGCCAACAGTAGCCCAATTTCCACCAGCACCCTGTTGGCTAACAGTACTGGTGGCGGTCATTGTTAACCCGGGCCTCGACCGATTTGGTATGTAAATCTGTATTGTTTTCCACATATCTCATTTGGCAAATGTTTTATGCTGGATGTCCTTCCTGATGCAACCCTCCCCATTTATCTGGGCTTGGGCCCAGCATGAAGAAATGCACTTGCTTGTGCATCCCCAGTGGCTGGGTTATGTTTATATGCTTCTTTCCATAACTCGAATTCTTTCACATTTCAAAAAATAAATGTTCTGCAGTTTCAAATTCTTTACACATATTACATATTCTATCCTGTTTACTTTTGTATGCCATATTTGCTTTTGCTGGTAATTTACCTATGGACAACCTCCACAAAAAGTCATTACATTAATTCCTTTTTTATAGTTTGTATATCTCATCATTATTGCTTTTTTCTTACTTATTTTAACTCTTTACATGGATCAACATCCTCATCCATAACACTTTTACTTCTTTTCTTCATTCCCATTTCTTCCCAAAGTTCATTGTATTTACTACGTATTATTGTTTCTACCACATTTTTACCATCTTTCATAACTCCTTTTAACATTTTATACATATTTAAAGATGCTGCAAATACAACTGGGTTTATCAATCCCAGTCCCCCCGTTCTTCTTTCATATATAAAATTCCTCTTTTTACTGGGTTCAGTCTTGACCCCCATAAAAAGGAAAATGTCATCATCATTTCTTTTTCATACTTACCCAGTATCATGTAAATATTTGGCACATAAACTATTTTCCCAATATGATGGTGTTTATCAAATGTGTTTTCTTTCTATATGGACATTTATATGTTTTCCAAAAGGCAATCATCTTTAATTCCTTTAATAACTTTGTCCCATTGCTCATGTTTATATTCACTTCTACCAAATACTATTCCCAATATATCTATACACTTTTCATTATATTCTACACCCCCATTGTAACTTCATAACCAAAACCTTTATTTTTCTCTTTATTTATACTTAAACCAATTTTTTAATACTAAACTTAATTTTCATTTATGTCTTCAATCCATAATTTGTTTTTAGCAGCTATTACAATATCATCACCATAAGTATGAATTATTGGTATTTGTACCTCCTTCATCATTTTACATCTCCCATTACTTGTCATGCTGTTTATTTCCATAACTACTATATCCATAACTAATGAAAATATTACACCACTGGCTGGACATCCTTGTTTTATTCCATGTTCTATTTAAAATCTTCCCCAAGCCAATCATTTATGTTTAATTTTACATAACTTTTTCATATATTGATTTAATAATTTGTAATATCTTGCCTGCAAAATTCTCCATAATGTTTCATATTGGATATTATCATATACCTTACAACCAAATAGTGAGGAACAGTGCAAAACCAAACAAATAACTGAAAATAGCACTGTGTGAGGAGAAACAAAGCACCAGATAGCAAAAATAAAATAAAACCCACTAGTTTATTGAGCCAAAAAATAAATGTTAATAGCCTCCTCAAACCATTGTAAACCTATATCATGTGGAATAGATCCGAATAGGTCTACCACATCTATAGTTACAAAAATTAATTCTTCATTAAACTTATTCTCCTTAATACCTGTCTCAACTCATTTTCTACCAAATTCTCAAAATTCCTTAACTGTGGGTGTTTAGGGGGGTTCCAAACACTTCTCTTTTTTAAATCATTAGAATTATCTCCACCTATTAACCCATCACCACAAATCAGTTCTAAATTAATTTTCCTTAAAAACATTTTTAAATCTATCACAAGTCTACTAATATCACATTTTGTTCTTGGGACAAAGTTTAAACCTTTAGAAAATAAACTAAAATATGTATCATTAATATCTAATTCTGTGTAGTTAAATATATTAAAATTTTTAAACTCATTGCAGGTACAAAACAACTGATTCTATATAGTCACAGTTTTCATTTGTATTGTCCTTTGTATCATCTTGACATACTATCTCTTCCCCCTCCCCCTCCATCCATTCTGCTGAAAATTCCCTTCTCTCTGATTCTTTATCCTTTCTGACCTCCGTGGAAATTCTAAAGGGTCCAAATTTTCTTGATATATCTGTTGAAATACTTCATTCTGATAGCCCCTGTTCAAAAACCCACCACTGTTATATTTAGAATAAAATTAATTTGTGTAATTAAACATAGCTCTGGGTTTGGGGTATTGTAAATGGTGTTCATATTCAAATGTGTCTCTATTAATTTTTCTTTTTTTCCTTTCCAAAATTCTATCACATTTCTTATCTATAACTTTCCTCAGCTCAAAATACGTCTTCTTTTCTTCATCTACTGTAAACAAGATATCTTTTGTAATTTTATCATTTACTGCATCAATATGCTTCATCAAAATATCTATTTCCTCCTCATTATTCTTAATAATAGTTCTAATAAGCTCAAAACCCCAATTGTCAAACATGTTGAGTAGTGAATCATGGAAGTGTGTGCCCTCTTTAACATTGTTAGGGAACTTATGAACCCGTAAACCTTTCAGTACCAACTTAGCTTGTAAACATTCTTTCAAATAAATATTGTCAATGTTTAAAATTTTATATTTAAATAATAAATCATTTAATTTGGTTAAATTGCCAGCATATGTTAAAACATGCTCATCTTCTTTCACAAAATTCTCATGTAGCTTAACTCTCCGTTTGAGCCAGTCATTCAAAGTTAATGCATGGTATGAACAGTCACCTTGTTGTTCTGGCGTCCTAAAGTCTCTCCTCCGAACATCATTTTGTTCTCCTGAATGGTTCACCTCGCCGCTGTTGAGTAAAATATTAGGCATATTCTCAGCCCTGTCGAGTCCTATACTCGTATTTCTTAAAGGGCTTGAATGCAAATGATGGCCATGGCTGGTAAATCCTACTCCGTTAACCTGTCTGTTTGGAACAAGCGCACACTGATTTCCGGGTAGAGATGCGTTGACGCTATTACGCATCAATGAATCACACAAGGGAGTCAACATAGCAACCAACTGACTCAGCTGTCCAATAAGTGCAGTCAATTCATTCCCCTTATGCAAATGTGAATCCATGCCGACCGGGGAAAAGCTCTCTAATTAATAACCAAATAGTGAGGAAAAGTGCAAAACCAAACAAATAACCAAAAATAGCACTGTGTGAGGAGAAACAAAGCACCGGACAGCAAAAATAAAATAAAACCAACTAGTTTATTGCGCCAAAAAATAAATGTTAATAGCCTCCTCAAACCATTCTAAACCTTGGGATTTTTTATACAATATTAAGGAGAATATGTTTAATGAAGAATTAGTTTTTGTAACTATAGATGTGGTAGACCTATTTGGATCTATTCCACATGATATAGGTTTAGAATGGTTTGAGGAGGCTATTAATGTTTATTTTTTGGCTCAATAAACTAGTTGGTTTTATTTCATTTTTGCTGTCCGGTGCTTTGTTTCTCCTCACACAGTGCTATTTTCGGTTATTATCATATACCTTACTTACATCCCCTAGCATAACCTTTACTTCTGATTTTTTATTAATAATGTCATCAATTACTTCCCTTATTAACCACAATTCCTGACTTCCTTTTCCTTTTATTCCATACAAATTTTGATCATATAACCTTTTCATTTTATATTGCATTCCTTTAGCTATTATTCTCATGACACTTTTATAATCTGTATTATTTAACGTTATAGGCCTCCAATTTTTTATCTCATCTTTATCACCTTTCTTAAACATGAATTTTAACACCCTCATGCAAATTGCCTTGTACTTAATCTCTGTTTCCATCCATTCATTCATAAAAAAATTAAAAAAAAAAATGAAGCAACTGCCTGCATACAAGAACACATAGCACAGAACCCCGTACAAACCATTAAAAGCCACTGCAAGTTCTACTTTTATCAACAGACTGTGAGCAGTGTAGGTCTATTATAACCTTCTCTCTCTGTGAAGTTCTTTCCATAAGTCTTGAATTCTTTCACATTTCAAAAAATATATGTTCTGCAGTTTCAAATTCTTTACGCATATTACATATTCTATCCTGTAAATTCTGAAAACTTCTTCTGCTGTGCACACTACAGGAACCCCCCCCCCCCTTTTTCCTCCCATTTACTCTAACAAATATATACATTTTTCCAAAGCTTTGCATTTATTTTATATTCTTATATTTTATTTATCTTGCATATCACATTTCCTTTATATTCTTATATTTTATTCTCCCATTTATTGTAACAAATATATAGTTTCCCAAAGCTTTACATTTATTTTATATTCTACTTCCCTGATGCTCTACTAAATCTGCTTTTGAATTCACACAGATAAACAGACCTGGGCTAGCTGGTTGATTGTTTTTCTCTTCTCACAGCTTTCTCCAAGTCTTGGTCCATAGCCTCCCCCCCTTTTCTTTTTCTCCTAACATACTTCTAGTGTAAGTTTCCTAGCCCTGTCAAACCTGTTTTCTCACAGCTTTCTCCAAGCCCTGGCTCTTAGCCCCCCGCTTCTGTCGGCCTCCCAACATAATCTTATTGTAAGCTTCCCAACCATGTCAATCCTGTTTATTCCCTCCCTCTTCCTCTTGAGAGTTTACTTATTCCTCCCCTGAGCTGCGGCACCATCTTTAAATACTAAAAACCTCTGCCTGACTACACTCTGTTTCTGTCTGTCCCGCGGGCATCCCTCAGTAGTGTGCACAACTGTAAGTACCATTTGTACTTATGATTGTACTTACATATTGAATCAAAAAACCTAATGTAGAAAAGCACCATGTTTTGACTTAGCTTTTCTGCCCTTGTTTCATAGGAATCCCCAGTAGTGTACTCGCTTATACCATATTCCATTCTTTTTTAATTAGTACTCTATTGAGTCATAATTTACTGCATGTCCCTTTCTAAACCCCCTGACATAACTACATTATTTTCCTACTTCTCAGTGAACTGCAGCTCCCTATTGGTGCATAAATAATAAAAACAAACAGAAAGCTAACATTCAAACCAAAATGATAGGCTGCCCTATTTCTGTAGTTGCTAACCTTCTCACTGATTGTTTTCTGTTTGGTGACTGCTGCTCCTCCCGGAAGCCAGTTCAACTCATTCTTCATAGACTGCATAGCTAAACTATCAGCCTCTTTCCCACCACCTCCTCCACCACCACCCCCTCCTGCCCCAACCACTACCCCAATCATTAACCTTCCTCCACATCTTTCTGCCTCAAGCCCATTCCCACAAGCACTATAAAAAGACTTCTCCTCAAACTCAAACCGTGTTGCAATGCACCCGACAACCTTTCACCCACCTTCCTCAAACAATCTGCAGACAGCATTGCCTATCCCATCTCCATTCTTATAAAAAGATCCATACAAAAATCATATGTCCCTTCTATGTGGCACCATGCTTACATCATCCCCCTCCATAAAGGTGGCAAAAATACTAATACCACAAACTTTAGGCCTATTGCCATCCTTTCCCCTCTTTCTAAAATATTAGAGAAAACAATATAAGCACAACTCGTGGCACACCTAACACTAAACAATCTCCTCTCCCCTACCCAACATGGCTTCTACCCTGGCCACAGCACCATGACTGCCCTTCTTTCCTTTCTTGAAACCATAAACCTTGAACGCGACACAGGCAAGTTTGTATCCACACTATTCCTAGATCTGTCAAAGGCCTTTGACACCATCTCACACACCCTTCTTATATCCCAACTCTCCACTCTACACCTCTCTCCCACCACCATCACCTGATTTTCCAGCTACTTTTCCAACCACCAACAAGCTGACCAATGGAAAACTTCAACCTCCCCTTCCTTCCCACACCCACAGGTGTCCCACAAGGTTCTGTTCTTGGCCCTCTTCTCTTCAACCTATTCATTAACAACTTTCACCAATCCATCCCAGACTCATCTATCATCCAATATGCAGATGACTCAGTAATAATCTGCTCAGCCTTCTTCCCCTCTGAACTCCTAGCAAAAACCCAACTAACCTTCTCCAAAACAGAAACCTGGATGCAGTCTAACCATCTGGCACTAAATGTAAATAAAACCAAACTAATGTTTTTTTCCCTTGCCAAAAACTCCATTGACAAATCTACACTCACCATACAGAGCCAAAACAACACCCTCCTTGAAATTGTTCCCAACACCAAGCTTCTTAACATCATTATTGATGAAGAACTAAAAATTGACACCCACATCTGCTCCACAATCAAGAAAACCCACCAAAAGTTAGGTCTCCTCTACAGACAAAACCACTTCCTAAGCCCCTCTACCCATCAAACTCTTGCATCCACCTTCCTACTCCCTTCCATTATGTATGGTGCACCTCTTTTCACCAATCTCCATCTTGGCCTTCGGTCCAAACTTGAATCCTGCTACCACAAGATCTCCAAATTTGCAACCAATTCAAAAAACTCATCCCACAACTGCCACTCCCGCCTCACCATCAACTGGCTTGAACTACCCAGCTACCTCAGTTACCTACAACTAACCATTGCCCACAAGCTCATCTTTAAAACTGCCAACTGCCCAGCTCTCACTACTTCCTTAAAACCTTACATTCCCAACCACTCACTCAGATCCAAAAACCAAAATCTCCTTCAGGTCCACAAACCTGCACAACCTCCTGGCCATCTACTGCTGTCCCACTCCTTAGCTAAACAGTGGAACTCTCTCCCCACACACCTACGCAATCTACCTAACCATACAAATTTCAAATCTCAGCTACTCTCTCATCTTTCTTCCAAATGGGAATGCCCTTGCCAAGCTTCAACTTACCCCCCCCCTCATTCTACCTTGCACAGGCTCATCCAACTACCTCTACTATTACTTCATCCCACCAAAAACAATCCCTCCCCTACCAAAAATGAATTTTCTCTCTAATATCAATTGTACTATACTCTCCAATCTCAAATATACTATTACCCTCTCCATGCATAATATTTTCCTAATCTACTAATGGCCAGTAGCTATATATTTTGAAATGTTAAACCTACAATTGAGTTTAACAAAAATATTCACTGTATGTAAATGCTGAAATTCCTGTATTAAATTATGTCTTTTCATTTTTGTAACATTTTGACAAGCCAATTACAAATATCATGGAGCTTATCTGTAAATGTTCAATTAGCTGTATGAACTATGTCCTTTTGTAACATGTGAAATGTAACTTGCAATTATTGTGGAGCTTTTCTCCCCAGGCCTTCACTGAAAACAGGCTCTTCTTGGCCCAGTGCACTTCCCCGGTCATCAAACTTAAATAAATAAATAAACTTGTATAAATACAATTTTTTGCCAGTCTTCCATTTCTTTATACATATTATATTCAAGCCCATCTATTCCTTTGGCTGAATTTATGTTAATGTCTTTCAAAATTTCATTCAACTCACTTATATTTATTTTTTTCAGTAAATCTTCATTATCTTCTTCATTAAACCTCTGACCATTATAAATTTGTTCTATGCACGTCTCTTTTCCATTACACATTGCTTAATTACTTCATCTATTTCTTCTTGCTTCTTAACTTGTTTCCCTTCTTTATATTTAATTATCAGTTATTATTTTTCTTTCGTTCATTATTTTACATAAATATGGTGCAACTTCCTTTTTTTCCATTGTAAGCAATAGTTTTGCTTATATAACACATTATTAATTTTTTTCTTGATTTATTTTATATATTTTTTCTTTTTCATATATTTTTCTACTAAACCATTAAAAAGTTCTTTACTTAATACTCTGCATTCCATTTTTCTTCTTTTTCCCCTTTCCTTCTACACATTTTAAAAATACTTTTTTTATATTTCTTTTTAATTTTAATCCACTAACCAGTCCAATTTTCATAGAAAGGTCTCATACTAATATGTTGTTTCCATAATTCTGTAAGCTCCATTCTTTCTCCTATATCTAATTCTTTTTCAGTAATTCTTTTTATTCCTTTTCCTATTTTAATATATTCCTCATTTTCATGAACTTTTATCCAAATAGCTACATCAAAAAATCTAGTATATTTTATACCTTTTAGAGTAATTTTTAAACTTTCTGAAATTAAAAAGTAATCAATTTGTCTTAATTTCATTCCTTTTATAGGTCCAGTGTTTATTTCCTATTTTTTTTAATTTTCCACTCCTCATAAGTTCTGTAACTATTTTAACATCACAAGTTTTTATTTTTGTTCCTTAGGTTACAATTAAAGTCACCTGCCATTATTATATCCATATTCACACAAACATAATTATTAAACATTGTTTCTCTCTCTTTTTGTCCCATAAGTATATAAGGCTATAACCCTATATACATGTTTTTTCCATCTCAAGTCAACTACAGTTATCCACCCTATTTCTATTATTGTTACATCTAATATCTTTATATTTTCGTTGCCCAATATGCATATGCCTGAATACATTTATTTACCTATATTCCAAATAACAGTACCATTTCAAAGCCTCTCTGTTTGCAACCTTTCTTCTTCTAACACTCTAATGTCTTCTAATACTATTATCTGAGTATCAATAGCAGCACACCAATATATAATATTAATTCTCCTCTTAATATTTTTCATACTGTTCACATTTAAATCTAAAATTTTCATCTTTATAGAACAGTTATAAAAAAGATATTTTATCCCTTACCTTTCTCTTACCAGTATGTTTTGAACTTTCTTTTTCTCTCTCTAACTCTGTTTCCTATTGATTTTTTCTTATATTTTACTATATGCCACTCTGTTTCTTCTTCACTTGTCTCAACTATTTCTTTTTCATCTTTATCTTTACTTTAAAAAACAACTTCTACATCTTTCTGTTGTGGTGTATCTTCCTGTACAACATTCAATTCTATTTCTTTTTCTTTAGTAACTTCATTTACAGTTTCTTTTTTATTTTCATTTTCATTTTCTTGTGTCTCTGTCTCACGTTCTAACCATGAATGTCCTGCATTGCCAATTTTTACACTTGAATTCACAGTTCTTTGCAATATGGCCTATCTGACCACATAAATATCATTTTTTATCACATTCATTATTTAAATGATCATTTTTCCACAAAAAAAAAACAGGTTTTGGGTTGACCTCTATACTTTATAAAACCTCTATTGCCAGGAACATTAATAATACTAGGTATAGGCATCACATTGTCATTTTCCATTTTTAAAATTACTCCACATTCCCATCCCCAAGTCCATTGCCCTCTTTTATCATATATTTTAGTAGTTTCCATCACATATTTACATATTGTTGGTAAATGTTCTTTCAATTCTTTTGCTTCCACTTCAGTTTAAACTGAATGAAAACCCTTTTTTGTTTGTCTAAAAAAGGGTTGCACAACATATTCTGACCATGGAAATTCTGTTTTCTTTTTTTTTCATAACTCCCCCAAAAAATTTCCATGCCCTGACCAGTTTCAAATATCAAGTCACAAAACATTTCTTTGTTAATTAAAATGAAAGCTCTTACCTCTTTCACTTTAACTCCCAATGGTACTGTAACATTGTCCCATACCTCATATCTGTCCAAACCTTCTTCCTTTTTACTGCTCACCCAAACAACAAATTTGTTCTTTGTTTCCTTCATTCCCATCTCCTCTTTGACCACTTCTGCTACTGTTTCAGCATAAGACTTTTTCTCTGGAACCTTCTATGGCACATTTTCTTCTTCTATTTTTTCTCTACTCTCACTCTAGGATGCTGCTGCTCCACTCTCTGTCTCACTCTGGTTTATCATCTCCACCAGAAAAATATCCTGCAACCCTCCTAATTGGAGGGTTGAAATAAGACATTTTTTCACCATTTCTGTTGATTCAAACAATTTTTGTGGAAATTTTGCTATCAATTTCCAGCTCTCCATTCACCTCATTTTCCTTCTTGACCTCCTCTCCATTCAAAAGCAATGTTTTCTGTGCTCCCAAATCACTTGTGAACATCTCTGGTAGCAATTCTACTATTTCTCCTTCATTTTTTCCTACTTTTCACCACCATTTGACTGTGGCTTACAACCTCCATGTTCTCTCCCTGTTTCTCTGGGCTGCCTCTGCGCCTGAACCAGAAACAGGAAGTGAGCTGTGTCACACACAAACTCTTCTGCCTACTACCAACAGTAGGGAAGTTCCATGATGCCATGGCAAAATTTCCTCTAGATGTATAAATACCACCTCAGCTCTCCTCTGAAAACAGGCTACTAGCTTAGCGGGAGTAACCCAGTCAACAAAGGATAAATAAAATAAATAAAAAATTCGATCAAAGGCTGGAATAGTTCCTAAATGATAATTCTCTGATTAGTGCTAGACATCATGGTTTCTTTCATCAGAAATCTTACCAGTCCAACTTGTTCAAGTTCTATTATTGGGTTATTATTGAAATGGACTACAGGAGCTATGTGGATGTAGTGTATCTAGACTTTCACACCGCATGTGACACCACACATCACAAGTGGTTGGTAGAGAAGTTAAAAGGCATAAAACTGGGGAGCAAATTGGAAAATAGACAAGAAAACTGCATGACTGACCAGGATAATAGTGGGAAATGTCATCACAAATTCAGTAAGCACTACATTGGAAATGGCTGAATGCTGGAACCAATTAATTTTAGCATGTTTTCGTCCTGACAGAGACAGAAAACATTCTCAAGAGTATGCTGACTGGACCAACACTAGTGTAGTGATCACAGCACGACAGGCTGGTCTCCAAAGAGACCTGTTGTAGCTTTCAGAATAGGTTTATTAAGTGAGAGTTAATATAAAAATTGAATATGCACTTTAATGGGATCCACAGAAAGCATATACACTTGGAAAAGGATCTGGGAATTGTAATTACAATTAACTACCAATTGCAATGTGAAAGAACAGTTTAGAATGCAAAAGCATGTCAATACAAATTCATAATTATTCAAGTATGCATAATTAACCATATTATAATAAAACCACTCATAAAAATATACATAAATATACAGACTACTGGAGCCAATGGGGTTTCTCTCATAATTACAAATCAAAATTACAGATAGAAGAATTAATGTTATGTATTAACAGATGAAAATAAGCATAGCATAGGTGTAGAAAATAAATTGAAAAATATGCGTCTTCAATGAGTTGCTGAAACTACTTAAAATGTAGTAATTTCCAAATGTATGGGGCCTTGTAAGAAAAAGAAGGAATCCCAAATGATTCAACTGGGAAAACTACTCGTGTACCAACATCCTTGCCCAATGGTTCTTGGAATTCATAAATTCCAATGCCCTGGATCAACTAATCCGTAGTCCCACCAGGGGCTCCAGTATCCTAGACCTGGTCATTACCAACATGGGAAATCGATGCTCCAAATCTATGGTCACCCCCTTGTTGGTCAGGTCAGACCATAAGCTAATCATCCTTAACATCCACATCCCACCCCCACCCCCCCCAGTAAGGAAACCTCCATAAAAAACTTCTCCAAAGCCAACTTCATGCTACTCAAGTTAGAAGTTACAAACATCATAACACCCATGCAGACGGGAACTGAAAGTTCGACTGCTGAGTCCTACACTAAGGCACTGTACAAGCACATCCACTCATGCATGAATCGTGCCATCCCAAATAGAACCAAGATGCTCTCCTCCAAAAAAAGGAAGCCAATCTGGTGATCCCTTCTCATAAACAAACTTTACAACAAAAGGAAAAAAACTGTTGCAGAAAAGAGGAAAATCCCAGGATGCAAAAAACTCCCTTACCAGCCTCAGTAAGAAGCTGAGATCCCTCATAAAATCCTCCAAAGCTAGTTACGAAAATAAAATTGCCAAAGATTCCAAAGACAACCACAAGGCATTCTATAACTATGTCAAGAATCTAAATGGCAATGCTCAGTTCTGCTCTCAGCTACAACAGAATGGCATTAAGTATACTGATCCCAAGGATATTGCCAATATCCTGGCAGATCGATTCAGTGCCAACTTCACCCCCCTCTCACCCCCTAAATGGCCCATCTCAATATCAGAAGATTGCCAAATTCCGGTAATAACGGCCACACAGGTGAAAAACACACTCTCCAAAGCTAAGAATACAGCATCCATGGGACCAGATGACATCCCGGGCTGTGTACTACATGAACTACAAAATGAACTGGCACCTCACCTAAGTGTCATGTTTAATCATACCCTCACCTCAGGCTTCATGCCCACTGAGCGGTGCACAGCTACAGTTATCCCACTCCACAAAGGAGGATCTACCTTGGATCCCGGGAACTACCATCCTATCAGTTTGACGAGCCTGATCTGCAAGGTCATGGAATGTATTATCATGGTACTTATAAACAAAGACATTGGCAACCTTAAAATACTGGACCCCACCCAGTTTGGGTTCGTGAAGGGCCAATCTGTCTCCTGAACCTGACTGACTTCTTCGAATCGGTCTCCAGAGCCGTGGACGAGGGTAAGGTAGTCCACTCAGCCTATCTGGACCTCGCCAAGGCCTTTAACACCATCCCCCACTCTGAAATCATAGATAAACTTACTAAGCTGGGCATTAATCCCTACATCACTCGATGGGTTGCCAACTGGCTTACTGACAGAACCCACACTGTAAAAGTAGCTGACTCCAAATCCAGCTCCAGACAAGTGACAAGTGGAGTATCTCAGGGTTCAGTCCTGGGACTTCTCTTGTTTGGCATCTACTTCTCTGAAGTACAGGCCAACACTAAGGGACTCTGGCTAACAAAGTTCGCAGATGACTGCAAACTGGGAGCCATTATTGAATCCCAAAATGATGTGGATAGTCTACAAAAGGGCCTTACAGAAACAGATGCTTGGTGCCAGACCCATGGGTTCAAGCTCAATGCCAAGAAATGTATAGTTATCCCCTTTAGGAAAAAACATGTACCCGTGAATTACCACATAGGTGGCAGTACACTAAACACCGAAGGTGTGATAAGAGACTTAAAGACACAGGTGGACAGTGGTCTCACCTTCAATAACCACATCGCCACAATAGTCAGGAAATCCTTCTATGGGGCACAACTCATCACTAAGGGCTTTTCATCCAGAAAAAAAGAGGTCATTGTCCCACTGTATTCATCCCTCATTAGACCCATTATAGAATAAAATGCCCCATTTGGTATGTACCTCTCAAGACATCTGCAACAACTGGAAAGGCCGCAGAAATACCTCACTAAAAGAATCAAAGGCCTAAAGCAGATGCCCTATGCTGCCTGCCTTAAAAAACTCCAGCTATACTCTGTCACATATCATCTACTCCTAGGCAATCTCTGCTTAACATACAAGGCCATGTCAAACCCAGAGCTGTTGGACATGCTACACTTTAAGAAATCCCAATCCCTCAGAGCCACACGCTCCAGGGATCTAAACCTTGTCATCACAATAAACAAAACATGTTGGAGGGATAGGTTCCTGACCCAGAGACTCCCCAGACTCTGGAATGGACTACCCATACATGTCAAGCAGAGCGCCTCTTTGGCTCTCTTCAAAAGGAACGTTGATGATTGGATGGGAGAAAGGAAATTCACCCCGGGGATCATGTCAGTCGCCCTGCTAGACAGGGGTCCAGAGAAATAAATAGTGAGGGAAGAAATACTCAGGGAATTGTTATGGCTAGGCTTGTATAGACCCTAGGGCCGATAGCCTAGTACCAACCTATGAACCTATGAAGCCACACCCTCAGAACCGCAGGCAGCTCCAAAGAAACAGAGAAGCAAAAACAGGCCAGGCTGTAGGGTTCCTGCAGCTGTTTCAAGTAAGGGAAAACCAATCATGCAGGTCAAGATATACCTACATGAATTATTGACCAATCAGGCAGCCAGCATAAGTTCAGCAGGACCAAATTCATTTGACAGCATTACAGAATATCTAACAGTAACCAGGCAGAAGGATTTTGAATTAGCTATAGTTGGTCAAGTTCCATGCCTGGAAGCCCAGAGTCCAAGGAATTTAGTTGTCCATGTGCAATGAAGCCAATACTCACTGCCAGGTAATGTAACAGATGAAGATATTTGGTTTGGACTGTATTCCGTAGTGGTAGCACAATGCCTTAATAACAGCAGATGGTGCCAGGCACCTGGTCTTTAAGTGTGAATCTGCCATCAGGGGTAACTCTAAGATCTCAGAACTTTGAGACAAATTCAGATTTTTCAGCTCAGTCGATTAGGCCAGAGATGTAGCATCCCTGAGCATGGCATATAGCAGTACAGACACTGTTTAAATGTATTAAGTTTTATTCATTGAAATACATGGTTCAGGTCATCTTCTGTAGAATCTGTAACTAACATAACCAGTGGAAACAGTGGTAAAGCTACATATCATCAATATACTGTTGATAATGCAGGCCACTCCTTTCAATGAGATTCACAGTAAACACCACAGGACCCAAAATGAAACGAAGAAAAACTCCACAGTCCAAAAGGTAGGTAAAAGAGGGGTTAACTCAGAAACTGCTTACAGTCAGTGACCAGAGAAATGGAGTCATATCAGTCTAGGACAAGCATACCTCTCAACCTCTTAAAACAAAAAATCTGAACAGAGCCTTAAATAATAGGGGACAAAGGTCCAAAAATAGGGAGAGATTTTTAAATATTCCTCTTACAGACTTAGAAAGTTGCTAGAGTAATAGGATCTGTGTTAACATGCATTTTTTGGAAAGATATGAAGTATATGAAACTCAAATGAATGTCATTATTAATGACTCCAATACTCGGTGATTTGCCAGAAAACCACAAATTTTAAGAGGAACAGACCAAAAATGTGGGCCAAAAATCTGGACATTCTGCAAAAATCTGGACAGTTGAGAGCTATCCCTGACAGTCCACAGAAAATATGCAATCACTCCAAAAGTATCCCAAGACCAGTCATGTCAGTGCCACTGAGAGATCAAGAAAGACCAAACCTGAATACCTCCATTAATGGCTCATTAGTAGAAAATCATAATGTGTCAATCTAGTGACCATACATGGTAAGAGAAGTTAGGCTGGTACAGATCATGCAACAGAGAGATACACAAGTGGAGAAGTGAACAGAGAGCCTAGGTAAGAGGAAATGTTAGACTGCTGAACATGTGTACAACAAAAACACAGAAGATTTAAGAACATAAAGGAGGAACATGATTTAGGTGCACTTCATATTTGGGGACAAGGAGAAGGGGCATAATTAGGTGGAAGAAGACATGAGGTCTTCTGGAAGGGGGACAGTTCAAGGTGTGTGAGAGAGAGAATACTATTTCATGCAGAGTGAAGCAAAACTGGTAGGGGAGTGGCAAATGTCTAAAGGCTAAATGCAATACTCAAGTGGACTTGATAGGTTGAAGGTCTTCTGTCCAACTTTTTTTTGTATGCCAAATGGAGTGCTACATTTCACTAATAGGTATGCTTAGACTGGTAGATAGAAAGGTATATCACTACAACTTCTGCTATATGACTTTGCCAGACATCCTAATTATTAGTCTTATGTGGTTCACGAAAGTTCTAAGAAAGAGGCAAAATGCATTCAATACTACAGCCTGCCTGTTGGCAAAAGAAATGTTGTGGCTGAAATGGAGTGGCACTTATGGTGGGCTCACTTATTAGCTGTGACTACTCCTGAGCCTATTTCTTCTGCTACTTCATATTTAGCTATGTTAAGTTATGCATTTCCCATCCGGTACTTCAGAATTTTGTCACCTATATTTTACTATTTGTTACATGAACTTCTCTACACATGATGCAATAATAATTGTCTTTTAATTACTGTAAACACTTATTACACCCCTTTGTGAATAAAATACACATTTGTCACTTTCCATTGGTTCCAGTTTCAGTGAATTTGTAAATAACACTGGTAACAGTTCGGGTTGCACATTAGCAAAGCCCCCACCACCACCACTGGATGTAATCCATCAGGGCTCTGCTCTTCATCTATCCCAAGCTTCCAGGTTTGTTCATTACCCCATCATGTATAACAGGTATGCCTCTTTCCCACCACCAGTTTGCACATCACCTTTCTAACATACGTTACCATCTTCTGTCGTTAAAATAAAAATATTCATTATGTACTTTTTCATTTTCAGTCTATTAATTATTCATCTTTCTCTAGTCCTGTTTCACATTTGTGTTCCTTTTCTTGTTAGCATACCTGAAAAGACTCTTACCCTCTTTCTTTAATAGCCCTTTTCTGTTTGTGTGGAGGGTTTTTCATCCTTGCCTCCTTTTGGCGCCTGCCTGTTAAGCCATACTTAACATCCTACTTAGCAAGCATCTGATTAGTCAAATGCAATCTCCCATTGGTTGGCATTGTAAAAGCTGAGTCACTTTAAAATGTCAGGAGCTCTTTCACCTCTGAATCATCACTCCACAGGCCTCATGTAACAACTCTGAGAGGTTTCTAAAGCAGCAGTAAGTATCACAGAACACGACCTACTTTCCAAAGGTGATGTACAATAACATAAAGAGAGGAAAAAGATGTGCTGCAAGGAAAACAAGCAATTAGAGCCCTGAGACATCTAATTAATGATGCCCCCAGAGAACTCATTTCTTGTTAAAGATAGCTTTATTTTAAGTAGCAAGCTTTCTTTCTGGGATTGTCTGAATATACTAAGGCATAAACCTGTTTGCCTGAAAAGAAAGAAATTGAACTTCAAGAACCAGTATGAAAAGCATGTATGAGAAGAAGCAACTGACTGTCTCTGTTTTTCACATCTTCCTTTATATTACTTTAAAATAAATCATTCACTTTTAACTTGCACAAAATTCCTCTGGGTGATTATTACAGCCACTGACTGTGATCACATGATCAGCAGAAAACAAACTGCCTCACAAAATGGCTCTGGAACTGTACATTGTAATTACATTAAGCTAACTACAGCCCAGAACCGAGAAGTATGACAATAGAAATAACTGTGGCCTTCCAGCAGAAGCTGGGATATTAAAAAATAGGTCAGTATGAGTGCAGAAGTCTGTAAGACACTACATGGCAAAATTACATATATTGAATAACTATTTATGTACATGCCTGTCTGGCTATTTGTATTTTGGTAATGTGGTGAGTATATATCTCAATAAAACATCTCTGCTTCATGGAAGAGACAGAAAGACTGCCTTTTTAAATATTTGTGTGGCTTTGTATGTATATATGTGATGATAGTCCGCAGTACATTTTGACTTCTTTTAATTTTCAAATGCTAAAGTCATTTGCAAAAGGTGCTAAACTGTCAAAGTTATTTTGATAATTTGATTTAAATACTTGGCCAAGGTAACAGCATAAATCTCTATGCATTCTGAAGGTATTCAAACTTTTGTTCATTTATGATACATTTCTGAATTAACAGTAATATTGTATTACGTTTACAGGTTCCAGTGAAGACACATTTTCATTATGTGTTTTTTCACTCTATTCAGAACTCTCTTATTTTAATTTCACATCTGAGATGAGGGCTTTGGAATTTATTTCATGTTAGACTGCTGTGATCAAATGTTTTAAAATTAATTGATTCATAGTTTGTGTTCCCACCTTACAGCGCAACTGCCTTCAAGAAGTTGCAGTGCTATTTTCTCTTGTGAATTTCTTTATAATCCTATTCACTGTATATCTGTTTTTGAAACTGAACAGGCTTCAGATTTCAAATAGTGTTTGTTCCCCTAGCGCTCAAACATTTAATCATGCATCTCAAGAGATTACAAATCATACCTTGTAAGATATAACTCAGAAATAATGAAATAAAACTTTAATTTGTACACTTGTAGAAGGAAGAACACCCCAAAAGCTGTCAGCTACGATGCAGAATTGACATTCAGTTCCTGCCAGGTTTAACATATGACATTTGTTTACAATCCACACTATATATATCATACACTGAAGCAGCAATATTTTTATTTAATTCTAACTGACATCATTTAGTCCAGTGAAAAGCAAAAATTTTATGGACTGCAAAATTGGGAAAATATATTATATACTGTATTACATTATGAATGTGTCAGACTGCACATGTATTTATAATTTAATCTTAATTTTCATTATAAGGCTGTTTTTTGCATTTTAATATCTTTGATATCCCTCACCCAAACAGTATGAAACCGTCAGGTGCGGAGAGCCTTGGGCAACAGGCATATCAGATTTTGTGGTGACTGACTTATTAATATTTCAACTAGGGCTCATACCAGTCAAAGAATCCCCAAACGATCAAATACACAGAGCAAGAAAGAAATAATTAACCATACTATAAAAATGCTATCAGCAAAAAGACATGAAAAAATGATCAGTGTTTTTGCAGTGGTACAAGACCCGCACCTGCTTCTCACCTGTGGGTTATAACCCTGCACCCTCTTACTTAATTATGCTAAATCCATGATCACACAACTGTTGAAGAAGGGCAAAGGCCACCAACATTAAAAACTGTTCATGTTCTTTATTAGCATTGCATTCCAGAAAACAATAAAAATCAATGTGTAATCACAGTTCAAACAAGGCAAAAAATAAGAATTCTGACTCTCTGACACACAAAATCTCTAAACCAACCAGTTCTATAGTGGTAGAGTACATTTATTTATTTATTTAATATTTGTTTAACAGGAAAGTCGTACTTGGAACGAGCCAATTTTCAGCGGAAGCCCAGAGAGAAACACTCCAGATGCACGTCTTTGTAATATGTATATATTGTATATATCAAATTGTATATATCAAATTCAGATTTGGAATAAAAAGCATTGATAACAGTGACTATCACTGTAATACTAATTCAAACTATGTATTCTGGCATAACATGATTTGGGGAAACTGAGACAAAACTGCATCGCTTTCAGCTACACTGTATAAAAGATCTATCCATCCATTTTCTGAACAGCTTATCACAGTGAGGGTCAGGATGGTAACAAGGCAAGCAGTATTCGCTAAACCTCCCTATCTTCTGCATCAGTTTTCTGCTCATCCTATGGGAGTTCCAGACATTCCCAGAAAAGCTGAGAGCGATAATAATTTCATGTTCTGTGTCTGCCGGAGGATCTCTCCCTAGAAGGCTGTGTCTGGTATGTCTTCTGTGGGAGGCACACTGGTAGCACCAGCAGAATATGGCTAAACCACCTTTACTGATTCTTTTTAATATGGAGAAGCAGTGGCTGCACCCTAACTTCCCAAATTGTTTATTCTGTCAAGGAGAATGAGCCCAGCTACCCAGTGAAGGAGCCCCATTTCTGCCTCATATATTCAATGTTTCATTCTCTCTTTCATTAGCCAAAGTTCATGATCATGAATGACATCGAGGACAAAGACAGTGGGAAACCCAGAATGCTGTCATGTGTCTCTGCTCTCACTTCACCATCAGAGTCGGGTGCAGGCCCTACAGAATTGTCACTACTGCACCTACTCACAGGTCAGAATACGTACCATTTTTTTTCTTTTACGCAATTGTTAACCAGGTAAGCCCACTGAGCAACCTAAAAGCACTGTCTGGTTAAGTGACTTGCTCAGTCACACAGTAGGCAAATAGAGGTGAACGGATTCAAATTCTTCACCCTGGGCTGCAGAAAACAGCTCATTAACAATTTGTAGCCTTACATCTCTGTGCTAACTGACCTTCTACATTCAGTCACGAACAAGACTGCAAGATGCTTAAACCCTCCACGTGAGGAAGCTGCTTCACACCCATTTTCAGAAGGCAATCTGCTCATTCTCAAGAAAGAACAATGACTTCTAATATGGAGGTGCTAATTTTTATCATAACTACCACACACGTAATGTGAATGACTCCAGAGCATGCTGGAAATGACAGACAATTGAGGTTAAAAAGACATCATTTTCAAAAAACAAAAATGTCACCCCAATGAAACTGGACCAGATCTTTTCTGGACCTTGACAGCTTCCCCACCTTCTGATATCTGCCAACAAGTCCTAAGTTTAGTGCCATGCCAAACACTAACAGCGCAAGCAACTTTTCTGCCACATCTCCTTGTCACTGCCTCTTCTGCTAAGGTGTGGAGGAGTATTTCTTCAGACTTTATATCCCCAGACTTCATCTGTATATCAGAGAAGCTTCTCTTGAGGTAGGAGTTGAACTCTTTTCACCCAGAAGCATTGGTTAGACATTCTCAGGGTGCCCTCACTACACATTTTGGTTTCACAGGTCTGTCCAGCTGCAGCCCCACCCCTCTAGCTCAGTTATCCACCAGATGGTAATCAGTTGACAGCTCTATACCTCTCTTGACTTGAGGGTCCAGAACATATGGCCCCTAAGGCAAGACAACGTACCCAACACTTTAGTCATAGGTGACTCTATAGTCAGGCATACTGATGTCCCACTCACCAGGCTGAACAAGGAGAAAATTACACTCAGCTGCCTATTGGGTGCCAGGATCCGCCACATAACACATGCACTCAACTCACTCCACAACAAGTACAAATATGACTCTGTCATTGTCCATGTTGGAATGAATGACTTGAGACATACCTCCCTGGACTACATGAAAAGAGACATGGAAGAGCTCTCGGATAATGTGGCCCAGGTAGGTATGACCCTAGCCCTGAGTAGCATCCTGCCTTCGCCCAGAATGATACCACAGTATAAGGACAAAATGATTGACTTCAACAATTGGCTGAGCTTCTAGTGTCATTGAAAGGGGATCCAGTATCTGTCTGCCTGGGACGACATGATTGACAAACCACGATGCTTTGTCAGAGATGGTTTGCACCTTTCACCCCTGGGATTCAGGTTACTGGCTAAAGCTCTTGACACCCCTATAGTGCCTTTTTTAGGCAAGGTTCAAAGGACAAAACCACCACCATAGCTGATACAAGCATGCAAAATCTGAAGGTAATGCTACTCAATGCTAGAAGTCTAAACTTCAGAATGCACTGTCCCTCGAAGCACTCCTAAAAATGGAGAATATCAATATCTGTGCAGTAACTGAGACCTGGTTCAAGGCTCCAGAGAGCACCCCTGCAATACCAGGCTACAACTCTTACCACACGTTCCGGGTGCCAAATCCAGACCAAAACACTAAAGGTGGAGGAGTGTCCATATTCACCAAGGATATTCACATCCCCAGGCTAGTTGCCCAACACAATGCATCTGAAATTCTCCAGGTGCAACTAACACTAGGTAAGACTGCAATCCAAATTGTAGCTTGCTACAGATCCCCCACCATGCCCCAAGATTCTCACTACACCTTTCTAAATATACTGGAAAATATTAAGATACAACAAAACACCCTAATACTGGGTGATTTCAATTACCCTGCCATTAACTGAGAAAACTACTCGGGTACCAATAACTTTTCCCAACGGTTCTTGGAATTCATGAATTCCAATGCCCTGGATCAACTAACCCATTGTCCCACCAGGGACTCCAATATCCTAGACCTGGTCATTACCAACATGGGAGATAGATGCTCCACTCCAGTGGTCACCCCCTCATTGGTCAGGTCTGACCATAAGCAAATCACCCTTGACATCCACATACCACCCCCAGTAAGGAAACCTCTGTAAAAAACTTCTCCAAAGCCAACTTCATGCTAGTCAAGTCAGAAGTGACAAACTTCATGACACCCATGCAGATGGGAGCTGAAAGTTCGACTGCTGAATCCTACACTAAGGCACTGTATGAGCACATCCACTCATGCATGAATCATGCCATTCCAAATAGAACCAAGATGCTCTCCTCCAAAAAAAAGGAAGCCAATCTGGTCCCCTGCCATAAACAAACTATACAACAGAAGAAAGAAACTGTTGCAGAAAAGAGGAAAATCCCAGGATGCAAAAAACTCCCTTACCAGCCTCAGTAAGAAGCTGAGATCTCTCATAAAATCCTCCAAAGCTAGTTACGAAAATAAAATTGCCAAAGATTCCAAAGACAACCACAAGGCATTCTATAGTTATGTCAAGAATCTAAATGGCAATGCTCAGATCTGCTCTGAGCTACAACAGAATGGCATTAAATATACTGATCCCAAGGATATTGCCAATATCCTGGCAGATCGATTTAGTGTCAACTTCACCCCCCTCTCACCCCCTAAAGGGCCCATCTTAATACCAAAAGATTGCCAAATTCTGATAATCATGGCCACACAGGTAGAAACCGCATTCTCCAAAGCTAAGAATACAGCATCCATGGGACCAGATGACATCCCGGGCTGTGTACTACATGAACTACAAAATGAACTGGCACCTCATCTAAGTGTCATGTTTAATCATAGCCTCACCTCAGGCTTCATGCCCACTGAGTGGTGCACAGATACAGTTATCCCACTCCACAAGGGGGATCCACCTTGGATCCCGGGAACTACAATCCCATCAGTCTGACGAGCATGATCTGCAAGGGCATGGAATGCATTATCATGGAACTTATAAACAAAGACATTGGCAACCTTAAAACACTGGACCCCACCCAGTTTGGGTTCGTGAAGGGCCAATCTTGTCTCCTGAACCTGATTGACTTCTTCAAATCAGTCTCCAGAGCTGTGGACAAGGGTAAGGCTGTCCACACAGCCTATCTGGACCTTGCCAAGGCCTTCGACACCATCCCTCACTCTGGAATCATAGATAAACTTACTAAGCTGGGCATAAATCCATATGTCACTTGGTGGGTTGCCAACTAGCTTACTGACAAAACCCAGACTGTAAAAGTAGCCGACTCCAAATCCAGCTCCAGACAAGTGGAGTACCTCAGGGTTCAGTCCTGGGACCACTCTTGTTTGTCATCTACTTCTCTGAAGTACAGACCAACACTAAGGGACTCTGGCTAACAAAGTTTGCAGATGACTGCAAACTGGGAGCCATTATTGAATCCCCAAATGATATGGATATTCTACAAAAGGGCCTTACAGAAACAGATGCTTGGTGCCAGAGCCATGGGCTCAAGCTTAATGCCAAGAAATGTATAGTTATCCCCTTTGGGAAAAACATGTACCCATGAATTACCACTTAGGTGGCAGTTGGCAGTACACTAAACACCAAAAGTGTGATTAGAGACTTAGGGACACAGGTGGACAGTGGTCTCACCTTCGATAACCACATTGCCGCAACAGTCAGGAAATTCTTCTATGTGGCACACCTCATCACTAAGGGCTTTTCATCCAGAAAAAAGGAGGTCATTGTCCCACTGTACTCATCCCTCATTAGACCCATTATAGAGTACAACACCCCATTTGGTATGTACCTCACAAGACATCTGCAACAGCTGGAAAAGCTGCAGAAATACCTCACTAAAAGCATCACAGGCCTAAAGCAGATGCCCTATGCTGACCGTCCAAAAAAATGCCAGCTATACTCTGTGGCATATAGTCTACTCAGAGGTGATCTCTGCTTAACATACAAGGCCATGTCAAGCCCTGAGCTGTTAGACACGCTCCACTTAAAGAAATCCCAATTCCTCAGAGCCACATGCTCCAGGGATCTAAACCTTGTCATCACAATGAACAAAACATGCTGGAGGGATAGGTTCCTGACCCAGAGACTCCCCAGACTCTGGAATCGACTGCCCATACATGTCAAGCAGAATGCCTTCTTGGCCCTCTTCAAAAGGAAGCGTGACGATTGGATGGGAGATAGGAAATTCACCCTGGGGATCACGTCAGTCGCCTTGCTAGACAGGGGTCCAGGGAAATAAATATTGTGGGAAGAAATATCCAGGGAATTCTTATGGCTAGGCTTGTATAGGCCCTAGGGCCGATAGCCTGGTACCAACCTATGAAACTATGAACCTTAGGTCTGATGGTATAACTACAAATTCAGTCATAGATTTTTAGCCCAAGGCCCTCTGGTGCCAGGAACACTTATAAGCATCTTCACATTCAACCATGGCATTTGTTATAGACAAGTCCATGACTAGGAGAGAAGTACAAAAAACAATTCACCACTCAAGGTTCAGATAAGACAAGCCACTTCTCTTAGTCATACTGCCTGATGGTCATTTCCCATATGAGTGATGAAGTCTTCCAGTGAAACTCAGAATCTGCAGTTGGCACTGTTATGGTCACTGCAGCTGAGACCTCTAAGAAGGTAGACTACTGTATGCAATTATTAGGTGCATATGAACAAGCAACAGAGTTTTACCTTTTTACAACTAACAGTTGCACCAAGGTGACCATCTCATTTACTGGCACACAGACTCCAGTTGATTGTCAAACAGCCAGACCTTTTAAATATCCCTGCACCTCTCTGGAATCTCACCTCAGGGTCAAACTCAAGCCAAGCATGAAACCACTCCTACACAAGATGTCTTGTTCCAGAACAAATGCAGTCTGTAGAGGTAGCACCAACCTTCTGCATAAGCTCCAACTCCTTCCCTAGTAGTGAGGTAACATTTCATGTCCTGACAGCCAGTTTCCATTGCTAGGGTATAGTCTGTCTTAATCCATTCTGCTTGTCTGGTACTTGATCAGGATTGTACCTGCCCTCAACCCAATACATTGTGGGTGGTGAGCCCATGTAGTGATGCTATGTAGTGTTTTAGGGCTCAGCCCAACCAGGCTATGTGGCCACCCTGTCAACATATCCTCAACACCAAACAACACTACCAGGCTTATCCCCAGAGTGTCCCAGTGTTCTTCTTCTGGGTTAAGTTTTCAGATTCTTTAACTGATCCATCATGGGTGTTATTCTGCATTGCTGTTTGGCTTACCACTCTCCTCAGATCAGCTTTGCTAGGATGACCTTACCCAGAAATGTCTAAATGTGAAATTTTACAAATTTTCTGAACATCACAGAGTACCATATCTGATCAAATGAAAGTCTGTGAACTCGTACAGTCATTTATTTTTCTTTTTTTTAATATCCTTCAGCTGGATGACTATCTGGCCGTACTACTACTGACAGAACTCATGTGTGTGTGTGTGTGTGTGTGTGTGTGTGTGTGTGTGTGTGTGTGTGTGTGTGTGTGTGTGTGTGTGTGTGTGTGTGTGTGTGTGTGTGTATTTACCAGTGAGTGTGCTTATATATGTATGGTGTGAATGTGTGTTCACAAGGTTTAGACACCATCACCGTAAGGATCACAAAGGCCCACAAACTCCTCTACTGTGATAAGTCATGATGCCAGAAGGAGTTACACAAAGTATACAAATACATTTAGAAAACCTTTAAAACATAATATAAACATGTTTGTAAAAGTCATATAGACAATGAAATGAATAGACAAGTTGCAAAATCCATAACACACGGGAATAAAGTCATGATTGTGATCCAGATGAGTCAGGATTGCCTAGTAAGCCATGTGCTTGAGGAGCCAAGCAGGGGTGGTAGGAATGACCAGCTAAGACCATTCCTCCCACCCTGGTGGGAAGGAATGCAGCTTGGTAAACTAAACTACTTCAGGGGAAGGAATGCAGCTCAGTACACTCAATTGCTTGCAGCAAGCAGAGGCAGGTTGGCTCAGCATACAACACACATACCAGCAAAATGGATTTGGCTCTGCTGAGTAGCACACATGCCATGTAACCATTATTGGGTTCATATGTGTAAACATGTGCATACTCAGGGGGACAGCACAGCATATTCTCCCTTCAATGTGTGTATACATATATATATATATATATATATATATATATATATATATATATATATATATATATATATATATCAATACACTGAGGCAGGGTTATGTTATCAACAGAAAAACCTTGATAGGTGCTTGGGTAATTACCTTGCAATGATCATCTTTTGCTCCAGTAACAGGGGGAATGAATGAGTTCTGTTACTAGTAGTAGGCCCAGATAGTCATCCACCTCTAGGATAAAAAAAAAAAGAAATGACTGGGCAGGTTTACAGTCTTTTATTTGATCCGATATGGTACTCTGTGATGCTCAGAAAATTTGTATAATTTCACATTTAGACATTTCTGGAACTTCCTTGCAATAGCTTATAAAAGGTGCTAAAATATAATTTTGAGGTATTCTAATGTTGTATAGTACTGGTCTAGTATCTTTCAGTGATCAACTTCTCTGTTTATGTGTATTGCAGTGTAGCATTTGAGCTAACAATGTGTATAACTGGTAATAAGCTACTTCATAACTACATGTGAAATGTACAGAAATATTTCACATGCAACATATGATATAAGGTTTGACTTTGCATGGCTTGGTAGCAAACATACATAGGTAGCTAAAACTAACTCCAGAGTTTCCAGTTAGCCACATAGCATTCTATTATAAAAATGCAGAATATAAAAATGTACTGCATGGTATCTAGGAATGCCACCTAAAACCTTCCTAAAGCATGTGGCTGTATTATGTAATGTTTCTTCCAGTGATGTAGAACAAAAACCACATTGGATGGAATTCATAAAGGTTACCTTGAGGTATACCTGAGGTGTACACCTTGTGGTACCTTTGTGAATTCATAGAAAGTCCTAAAGCAATGCTGCATGGTGCTTTTGCACAAAGATGTGCAGCACCATGTAGGGCTGTCTCTGCAATTGTGCTGTATGCTTATGAGCCAGTCAGGTGGGAGGAGAGACATATGCCAATTAGCCATGTGCTGTCACCCTCAGAACATCCTTGGAAAAGGCAACTCCTCAACAACTGACTCGTGGAATCACTCGGCCATGCAGGTTAGTACAGCTACTCCTTGCACCTTGCGGTAGTGAACACAATCAAAATGTCAAGGCCATTCATTTTGATTGAGATAATTATTGGGAAGTTTAGCAGTAAGGTAGAGTTTATGTGCATGAGTGTATGTAAGGATCTGCATGTGTCAGTGTATATGTGTCTGCCTGGGAGGTCGTAAGGGGGGGTGGTGAGGGATTGTGTGTGTGTGTGTGTGTGTGTGTGTGTGTGTGTGTGTGTGTGTGTGTGTGTGTGTGTGTGTGTGTGTGTGTGTGTGCGTGTGTGTGTGTGTGTGTGTGTGTGTGTGTGTGTGTGTGTGTGTGTGTGTGTGTGTGTGTGTGTGTGTGTGTGCGCGTGTGTGCATTGCTGGGTGTGTTCATAAGTGTGATTGTAGGTAGGTGTCTGTTTGCATGTTAGTGTGTGTATGGTGTGAATATGTCTGTGATGGGGGTTGAGGGTGGGGGTGTCATACCTGCACAGACCCCTATGCGAACAAGCAACATCCTCAACAGAGAGAACCACCATACACCCGGGGCACATATCTTGGGATCAAAGGGTAGGGGATTCCACTGAACACCAGGGATAACTCTACATGATTGTGCCATAATGGCACTTTGCCAATACTGGGATCAGGGGATGAGAGGAACAGTAGACACCACGGATATCACTTTGTGCCACAATGGCACTGTAATAGTATGGGAATCAGGGCCTGGGGAAACACTAGACACCAAGACTATTTCTTCATGCCATAATGAAATTGTAGAAGTACAGGTATTGGTAGTGGGAAAAGCAACAGACCCTAGAACTATCTCCTTGTGCCATAAAGGCAATGTGACAGTATGGGGATTGGGAGGAGCGCTACACACTAGGGAATATTTTCCTGCTGGGATGGTGGAAACCACTAGCCAGCAGGGGTAACTTTAAAGTCATGTGCCATAATGGTACCTAAACAGTAAGGTATTGTGGGTAGGGAGAACACTAGACACCAGGGATGTAGGTATTATGAAAAAAAGTGTATAAATGTGTGTGTGTGTGTGTGTGTGTGTGTGTGTGTGTGTGTGTGTGTGTGTGTGTGTGTGTGTGTGTGTGTGTGTGTGTGTGTGTGTGTGTGTGTGTGTGTGTGTGTGTGTGTGTGTGTGTGTGTGTGTGTGTGTGTGTGTGTGTGTGTAAAAGAGTAAAAGAAATTTGAACCACACAAACTCAGTGTATAATCCCCCTGCATTAACCCACTGCAGTAACTGATAAGTTAGTGCATCAGGTGTTTTGTATAATTTATTAAGGATCTTGGGCAGTATATAATGCTTGCAACATGTTGTGCAGAATGAGAGATAGGGATGGTAAACATAAGGCATTACTCCCAGCCTCATAAGCTTGTGTCCTAACATGCATTTACTTAAGGATATGAAATGCAAAACTTGAATGTTGGGCATTAAAGACTAAATTTCAATCATCTGCAAATTACCAGGGAAAAGAAGACATCATTGATGATCTGACAACAGGGACAGATATGGCATAAGTGGCAAGTGTGTGTGTGTGTGTGTGTGTGTGTGTGTGTGTGTGTGTGTGTGTGTGTGTGTGTGTGTGTGTGTGTGTGTGTGTGTGTGTTTCTTTTACTCTGTGTTTGTGTGTGCAAGAATGACTGAGAGGGAGGTGCCTATGCTTCCAAGATGCAGCCACCAACACAGTTACCTACCACAGGAAAGTGCTGACCTGCACTTCGTGATGGGTAACACAGTCCAGAAATATTTGAATTAGTATATAATGAGTTATTTCTTCAGTGCATCAAATTAGTCTCTGAATTGCAAAATACCACATCATGGGAGCAAGGCATTTCTACTGCAGGCCACTTGAACCATACCGGGGGTCTTAATGAATCTCCAAGAGTGACTCTCTGGCAGTAAAACTTTTTGGTGAAAATTCCCACCACCATCTATGGTGAACACAAGGCTAGATTCAAAGGTACCCTCTGTACTTAATAGATCAGTACTAGGCTAACTACCCTTGCGAGCCATTTTAAGCCTAAGCAATTAGGCTCTTGTGAGACTCAAACCATACACCTTGTGTTTGCTAGGCAAACACCTGAACCATTAGGCCACCCTCCCAACTGAATGCCAAGCAACAGTATTGAATATATTACAGATGAAATACTGTTAGCCAAGTTTCAAACAGATTCCTACAATTGCCATTACCCACACAGTATGCTATAGAGACACATGCATGGCTCACTTAGCTGGCAAATAAATAAATAAATAAACAGCTCATAAAATTCTAGGTTCAAGTTCAGGTTAATTTTAGTGCTTATTAGCCAAGCACTTTACAAAAACTGAATATTATCCACAGTTAAAACAAATTAAATACAACTAAGTTGTAGTGTTATTATATATATATATATATATATATATATATATATATATATATATATATATATATATATATATATGTATATATATGCAGCCTGCAATACATTTAAAATATAATATGTTAATAAATTAAACAAAAGAAAAATAACATGTGGAATCATGTAAACTCATAAATAAAGAGCCAAATAAATAGTCCATTGCATAATAAAACCATATAGCCTTCCTAATTGCTTGCACCAGAAGTACTTCAAAGTTTCACAAAATCAGTTCACGTACAGGAATGAGGAAACCTTAAATTCTGGATCCAAAGACATCTTCAAAAAAGAACAGCTGAGAGAGACAAACTAGCCAACCCGAAAATGGCAAACTTCCATATGGCTTAAGCAATGCAAACCAAACAGATTATGATTTAATAATCGTAAAAATTCCTTTGCATGTTATAGGCACAGTTAAAAAAAATCCACCAAAAATTAAAGAAACTCAAAAACAAATCCACAAGAAATTTCAGACTAATCTAGGTGTTTCATGAGTTCAGACAAGCAGTTGCCGCATCTTACCCAAACATATTATTCAAGTTTGAGTGAGGTAAATGTGGCAGCCACGGAGTGAGAGGGGATTTCAGGGATATGGAGTGGCTGGGGAATTATAGGGTTAAGGTATAGGTCAGGAAGGGAGGGAGGGAGTTTTAGGGTTCAGCAGTTGGAAAGGAGTTTGAGGGTTATGGAGCGATTGGGGAATTTAGGTCTACGGAGCGATTTTGGAGTTTTAGGGTAAGGGAGCAAGGACACAGGTTGGGACATGGGTGGCAGTTTTATTGTTAGAATTAAGGTTCTGTAGGACTGCTTTCCCAAAGTCATATTCAAGTTCGGGCAAAGGCTGGCAGCCTACACAAGCTGAAAGATGCTCAAGTCCCTGGTTTTGAGGTAATGTTGTTTGAGCGCTTGTAGTTTTATAGGGTCAGTGTGAGGAGGGTTACACAAAAACAGGAAATCAGGCTAGTGGAAGTTTGAGCACTGGCTTTTTCGAGCAAGTGTGTCACAAGCTACTACACATGACCTCCTAGATCCAAATAAAGTCCATGCATTCCACTCTGTCATAGACAACAAGTTCTTCACATCCATGATAACAAAAAATAGACTGAAATGAAACAATGTTACATTAGTGCAGTAATGACAGACCGCAAAGAACATAGTCCAGACAAGAATAGTATACACTTTTAACAAACAAAATGCACAGTTATAATCAAAAAGATTAGTGAATACTGAATTTGTCATGTCAGGTTGGTAGTAGAATAACCAGATGGATTGAAAGGGCTATTGCCAGCCATCGAATGGGCTAACTTATTGAACATCTGAACATTGAACAATAAGCATAGACAGTTCACTCAGCAAACTTTCATTTCATCTATAGGGTAAGTAACTACTTGTTCAACACTTCCCCTTCTCACACATGGAAGTGTTACAAACCCTTTTCTCCAGTGTAGTGCAGTGTCGGAGTTGGTATATATAGTAAGGAGTGGGGGGGGGGCAAATCCCCCCACCTTGGTGGGTTTGAAACACTTCCGTGTGTGAGACAGGGAAGTGTTGGACAAGTAGTTACTTACCATGTCGATGAAATGGAAGTTTGGTGAGTGAATTTCAATGCATATAAGTCAGTGTTCAACCGTTCGATGGTTAGCCCATTCAATGGCCTAACATAGACCAGGAATAAAAGACAAGCTAGTTAGTTAATCAACAGCTACCATCATTGGACAACCAGAATGTAATATTATTATGGCTATGTGAGCAAACAGTATGTGCAAATAGTATGAAAAAGATGCACAGGAGAAAATAAAACTACAGGAATCTCAGGTAATATTATTTAGTATCTTATCAAGGCATTACTGTGGGCCTAAACTAAATGAAATATTTAGTATGAATAACATAGGTCTATGCAAAACTAAAGACTAGGCTAAGTCATGTGATAAATCAGATTGCCTGCATCTGGAAAAAAGTAGACAAGGTATTTTTTTCTAACAAGGAATATAAAGAGTGTGGAAAGGATGGTATGATTAACTCATGTAGATGAATTTATACTAATAAAAGAAGCTTGAAATTATAACAATTATTTACAAGCAGAAGTACTACAGAATAATGGCCAAGTTCTTTATGAAATGCACATGAAGACATAATCTGAAACAACAAAGTTGGAAAGAACATAACCAAAGCAACATATAATGGAACACACTAAACCTGAGCAAAACATATAATCACATGGGCACATGCACATGCCTGCACACACACACACACACACACACACACACACACACACACACACACACACACACACACACACACCACTCATATTTCAAAACAGTTTCAAATTAAATGTCCATTTCCAAAATAACCTTATAAAAAGTTTACTCCCACACAGACTATGTTGGGGATTTCACTTCTATACCATCCTGAACTTACAATAACTGTATCTCAGAGGCAAGTACAGCTCCTTTCTCAAACATTCCATCTTCAACATCTTAAAACAAACTATGTCCTATAATGAGAACACAACTAATCTCGCTATGCATAAAGTAACTGATACACATTTTAGCTGACGCTATCTTGCAGGATATATCTGTATAACCCTAATGCAGTTAATGCAGATAATCATCCTTATTACCATGTAACCCCCATTCAAATAAAGTGTAATCAACATCTGGCATTTCAAGCACAGTGTTAATCACCTGATAGACACCTAGTTATTCCAAGGGGAAGTCTGGAAAAAGTGGTAGAATGTGCATAGCATTGAATGGAATAAAATGTGAAGAAAAAATGATAGTATTATTTAAAATATAAAGAATTCAATGATTATGTGGATGTGTTAACAACAGGAGTGGACTACTTCTTCTTCAACAGTTTTTTTTTTATAAATTTAATTTGTGCAAATATGACAACGAATGACCCTTCCAGTTGCACTAATTTTACACTGAATGAATTTGCATTTGTCAAAGTGTGCTTGACTTGATGGTTAGAGGTAAAATATGGGTTGAGGTGAGGATTCTGATTTGTCTTGGTTACGGTTGGTTTGGGGTTAGAGTTAGGATTATAATCATACGTTCATGTTCATGTTCATGGTTATGACATGTGTTGACTTTTGTGTCCTCTATGGGGATTTTGGGATATTCTTCCTACAAGGAATTGTACATATGATGGTGTCTTCTGTATTTGCTGACTTTTGTGTTGGAATACATTTCTATTTTTTTATTTGACTACTTTCACCTCAGTAAGTTTGAGTTTGAGGAAGATCAAGAATGATTAACATTTATGTTAGAAATGTTTACACCTAAACTAAATCAAACTTTAAAATTAATAAATGATAATATGAGCATTATATATGTGACTGTATCTTTATCCTTAGATGAGAGGGGTTTACTTACTAATAATTAAATTGTATTACTTATTGATAACTCAGATGTTAAGTTGTCTGAGTTTGTGGATGAAATTAGTTGGTTTGTTATGGGTAAGAATTTCTAGTGGAAGGTCTACATTTGCTACTTATTAAGGAGATATGCTAGTACATGAAGGTGCTGAAGAATTCGTAAGAACAAATAATTTAAGGATTTTTTCCCAGCTGGTTAGAAATTCAGAAGGAAACATTTTGGATACCACAGTAATGAGTATTCTATCATAGCTTTCCAAAGCTGTACCTCAGATGCCATGACGAAATAACTTGTAATGCAGAATTAAGAAGTAAGTTAAGAGAAAAAGTAAAAATAAACCTAACAATTACTGGAAGTAAAAAGAATGACACCATAAGTCCCAGTTTATATGCTGTTGAATAGAAATGTATATTTGGAAGAAAAATATGCTAGAAAAGGAAAGGAACATTTAAATAATAATAATAATAATGTTGTGTCTTTCGGCTTTTCATGGTTAGGGGTCGCCACAGGGGCACTCCGGTCCACTAATGTTTGGTAGTGGATTTTTAACGTGCCGAGTCACCAGCCCTGACGCACAACCTTCAACGAAGGCATGCCCATTCACGCATGCCTCCACACAGAAGACGCTCTAGCTGAGAATCGAACGAGACAACCTCTTGCTGTGAGGCGACAACGCTACCGCAGCACCACTACCGCGAGTAATAATAATAATATTAATAATAATAATAATAATAATATACTGGATAAAATCACATGTCATGAAAGAGTATATTATCCAAGGTAGGCTTCTGCAGGAAGCAATTCAGCTACATAAAAAGCTAAAGAGTCCCCCAGGTAAAGGGAACAGATAGTGATTTACATCTTAATTTAATATGCTAAAGAATACAGTAAACTGGTGAAAAACTAAACAAGTTACTGTAGCTTTAGAAGTTAAGTACTGTAAAAACACAAAAATATATGTCCATGTGAATTCAAAATCTAATTATGAAAGTACTCTAGCTAATATTAAAATACTTTGTGTGAACAATACATACAGGGGAGGAATGAGGTTTAAAAGAAGGCAGGACTTAAATGAGCTATGTACTGTTTGACTGAAAATGATTGGGTTGATTATAAGCAATGTATAATGTCTGCAACTGGAAGTGTGTCAGCATGGTTTGTGATGTAAAATGCTTACAGCTATCCTATCCTTTAACTTACAGTTGTCTTCCCTTTATAAATTTCAGGGCATGCTTGACATAATCTTGCATATATGATCCCTGTGTTGTCGCAATTAAACCTCCCTTGTACTCTGAAACATTGCAAATTAATAATAAAACTTTCATCTGTCTTTATATATTTGTGGTGGCTGCAATGTCCGCATTTGCTCATCCTAGGATTCTTTATAGTTGTATTGTTCTTCCCCCTCTCAAAATGTTCTTAAAAATGATACCTTTTCTATATACTATTAAAGGTCTATTCCCCATATTCTGCTCCATTGAAATACTGTCTTTCATTATAATCCAGTTTCTGTTTTATGCCCATTTTATAACCTCACTAAGGAAAAAGTTATAATAAAAGAATTCTTAAAATCCTGACTTTTTGGACTCATATTCTGCTCCATTATGGCCCTTTCAATATCTTTCTTACTATTTAATACAGGGACAAAATAATTATTGTCCCTTTTATTAATGACCTCATACATAAGATTGTTCAACAACATTTCTGGATACCCCCTCTTCTTAAACATTTCCTTTAACAACAAACACTCACATGGGATCAGGGTGCAATGGTTTAAGGGTTATTTGTTTAATAAAGGGGTGACACAAGATTAAATAAATTTATCTGAGCAATTATTAGAGATTGTTCTGAAAAATAATTACATATTATTTGAAGGACAATACTTTTACAACAGAAAGATGTAGCAATGGGGTCCACATGTGGTTCATTTTTTGTGAATATAGTCATGATCCAGTGGAAAAATAGTTTTCTCTTCAATAGTGGCTTTACTGATTTATGTAGATTATACATAAGGTACCTGAATGACATCTTCATTATATGGAAGGATGGTAAAGAAAAAATAGCAGCTTTCTTGCAATATATTAATAAGAGCACTGACTTTTTGAGAGTTACGCACAAATTAGGGGAGGAAAGGATAGCATATTTGGATGCATGGTTGGTGAAGGATAGTCTTAATAAAAGTTATACTTCAAGAATTTATAGAAAGCCAACCTATTCTAATGCTTTCTTACACTATACTGGCTTCTACCCCTGAAACATACAAGAGCTGTTGTCAAGAGGCAATGGATAAGCAGTTTCTAGATGAGTGTTTGTTGTTAAATGAAATGTTTAAGAAGAGGGGATATCTGGAAATGTTGAACAATTTTATGTATGAGGTTATTAATAAAATGGACAATAAGTATTTCATTCCTATATTAAATAGCAAAAAGGATATTAGGAGGGGCATAATGGAGTAGAATATGAGTCCAAAAAGTCAGGATTTTAAGAATTCTTTTATTACAACTTTTACCTTAGATAGTGATGTTATAAAATGGATATTAAACAAAAACTGGATATGAAAGAAGATGTTTCAGTGAAGCAGAAGATGGGGGATAGACCCTTAATAGTATATAGAAAAGGTACCAATTTTAAGAATATTATTGAGAGGTGGAAGAACAATATAACTACTGAGAATCCTGGGATGAGCAAATGCAAATGTCGCAGCCACTGCAAATGTATAAAGAGAGGTGAAAGTTTTATTATTAATTTGCAATGTTTCAGAGTACAAGGGAATTTTAATTGTGACAGCACAAGGATTGTGTAGGTAGCATTATGTCAAGCATACCCAGGATTTTATATACTGAAGACCGAGCATAAGTTAAAGGATAGTATTTACAAGCATAGTTATGAAATAAAAAGAAAAACAAAAACTACAAACGCTCTGTTTAAACACATACACAAAAATCCTGGGCATGATTTTAAATCAACTATTAGAAAAGGTGATACCTAATGTAAGAGGGGGGACCATGGTCATTGTTGTTAGAGAAAAAAGAACTATACTGGCAGCTTTATCTGAATACCACAAGCTGGCCAGGGTTTAATGAACATATGTCCATTTCCTGCCCATTAAAACTTAAAGCACTGTCAAGATAGTTGAATAGGACCTGTAATTTCTAAATGTTATGATTTTATTTTATTTTAAATGTAATCGTAATCTTAGGGACTGGTGTAAAATGTGGGATATTATTTTTATTGTTAAGAAATTTGTTTTATTTGTTATTTTTGTATTTTGGGAGTTGTTTATTGTAATGGACAAAGAGATGTATATAAATGATGGCCATTTAAATGTTTGAAGAGGTATTTGGAGGCTTGGTAAACATGTGAATTTAAAAGTACATTTAAATGGAATGCTTTTAAATGTCTTTCATCTGAAAAAGTCTTTTATTTTAAAGATGAAAGTGCTTATCTGACGAATAAAACTTTAGAGCAGTATGTGTGTCATGTTTTAGAGTTCTTCCTTGGAGTTTTACAAGTTTATCTTCTACTTGTGCCTTTGGTTTTGGGTTTTCTAGGCTAACAACCACAAGGGCCTTTTTAAACCTAGCCATGCATCCCAAATCTCTGGCAAGTTCTGGTACCCTTGATAAGTGTAACCAGGAGTTTAGGAGATGAAACATTTACAAGTAGGGGCCTAGGAGATGAAACATTTACAGGCTGCCTGTATCCATTACAGACATAGGTTTCAAACCAGGGATACATTTCCTGTTCCCCATTCAATTGTTCAAGTTACACTTGAATTGGGTTAAAGAGGAACTCTACTTCACATGGATGGGGAGCTTGTTCCAAAGAAGGGGTATTCCCTGGGGTACATAACAATCTTTCCCACAGGTCCTATTTATATCACAGGCAAAGTTTAAGTCTTTACTGTTGCTGTTTGTTTTGCAGATATACAGGAGGTCCATCAGAGTGGGGTCTGACAATGGGCTGTATACCAGGCATAGATCTCCCCTCAACAGCTTATAGGAGACAGAATAGAGGATTAGGGCCTTGAGGTGATCTGCACAGGACATGTTACGTATGCCCTGTATTCTTTTAATGAGAAACCTCTGTGGACATTCCAGTTTTTGGGTATGTCTGGTTAGGTGCATACCAAAGGGGGAAATGCACTCAATGATATATCTGATGAATGCCAAATACAGTGGAACAATGACTTCCTTGGACCTACTTGACGTACTTTTGTTTATAAGTTGCTCAGTATAAAAGGATTTCCTCACTACTGTAGACATGTGATGGTCAAGGGCTAGAATACTGTCTAAGTGTGTCCACAAGTCCCTGACTGCTGGGTTAACTCTTAGGAGTGTGTTGTCAATATGATAGTTACCAGGGGTAGATGACTTCCAGAAGGATACTACTATGCATTTCTTGGCATTTAGTTTTATTCCATGGCTCTGACACTAGTTGTCTATGTCAGTGGGGGATTCCACGACAGCTCCAATCATCTGCATATTTAGTCAGCCAGAGGCCATTTACATTGGCTTTGACTTCAGAGAGGTAAATCCCAAAAAGGAGCAGTCCAAGGACTGATCCCTGGGAGACTCCGCTTGTGACTGGTCTCTTTGTGAAAGTCGACTCCTCAATTGTAACTTCCTGCATCCTGTCTGTGAGCCAGCTGGCTATCCATCGGGTGACATAAGGGTCTGCATCTAATCTCCTGAGTTTGTCAACAATGCCCGAGTAGGATACTGTGTAAAATGCCTTGGCCAAGTCAAGGTAGGTAGTGTGAGCCATTTTCCCCTCATCCATTGCTTTAGTGACCTCAAAGAAGTTGACCAAGTTGAATAGGCATGACCTGCCCTTGATAAATCTAAACTGGGTTGGGTGCAGTGTCTGAAGGTTTCCTATATCATTAGTGATCATTTCCATGATAATTCATTCTATGATTTTGCTTATGAGACTAATGAGACTTATGGGTCTGTAGTTTCCAGAGTCTTTAGATGGTCCGCTTTTGTGCAGATGGGTGATTGTTGCTGTTCTCCATTCATGAGGCATGAAGCCTGTTTGGATGCTACAGTTAATAACATTTCCAGATGGCATGATAGGTCATGTTAAATGCTATTTAGAAGGCATCCTGAGATATTGTCTGGGCCCATTGTTGCAGTGTACTTGACCTTAGAGAGAGCATTAAGGACCTGTTCCTTAGTGATAGCAGGGGAGTTATATGTGATGGTATTTCCTGAGGGGGTAAAGTTGGAGCTGAATTTGTCAGCCATTAGGTTTGCTATATCTTCTAGCATTTTTTTAATTTCTCCAAATCTTTTGGGTTTCTAATACCATGACAGGAATGGACCCCATTCCTAAGTCAAAGTACAATTAAAGTTCATGAAATTAGTATTGTTTCAATCTTTGATGTCAGCCAGAAGTGCTCTTTTCAGCACCCGCAATGTGCCCAATAATGACTCCTGCAATTTATACAGTTACATGTATCAGTAACATATCTAAATATGATTGTAGATTATTTTCTATAAGAGCTGTTGCTCCTACTACTATTGGTACTTTCTGGGTATCTTTCTTCCACATTGCTCTCGTTTCTTCCTGCAGATCCTGATATTCTATGACTTAGTGTCTCTCTGTATGTAAGACGCTGTAGTCACTGGGTGTGGTGATTTCAATGCTCAGTGCTACTTTTGTCTTATTTTCATGGACCACTATATCTGGTTTTCTGGCATCTATCTTTTGCAGTGTTTGTAATGGGTGATCACATGTGATGTAAATTTCATCATTTTCTATGATGCTTTGTGGCTCGTGTTTCCAGTGTTTTTCAGCCACTTCAGTACCATAATGTTTGCACAATCCTTAGAACAACAGCCTTGCCATATTATTATGCCTTTCAGTATACAATCCTTCTGCCACTAGTATGTCACAACCAGCAACAAGGTGTGCAACTGTTTCCAATTCTGTTTTAGAAAACCTACATTTGTCTCTTTCTCCTACATGTTCAATGGATTTTGTTAACCAATGTGTACATAGCCCATTATCTTGGGCCGCCAGTATTAACCTTTCATCTCTTGGTATGAAATCACCTCTAATAATAATTCCAGCATTCGATCCTGATCAACATGAGGTTCTTCCAGGAGTTTTCTATACTTGCAACTATATTTATGCATTTTCCACATTCCTTGCCTTCTCACCTGATCCTTCGCCTTATATTCTTTGTTTTGTTTTTTGGCACATTCAGTTGCTGCCTGATTTTTATCTACTTCTGGTTTGATTTCCATTCCCGCTTGACACGGATAAGCTTTTGCTTAACTAAGCAGGTGAGTCATCTTAGATTAATTCTCCTCATGTTTCAAAACTTTCACTATGTTTGGGTCTTGGGAGGTCAGCAGATATGTGTGCAGTCCCACGAATGCAGATCTATACGTGTAATCAAGTTCAATGAGGCCCATACCTCCTTAAGAACAGGGAATATATAATTTTGGTATGCACTGAGTTTTATAAATCATCTGATGAGCATGAAGCATCTTTCTTGTTTTCCTATCTAATCCATCCAACACCTTTTGGGGACAGTCAGTTACTCCAAAACTCTAAGTTAGGACAGGAACAGCAAATTGGTTTATAGCTTGAATTTTGTACCTAGATGTCAATGCTGCTTAAGTCTTCTAAAATATTCCGAAGTTTTATTTGTGTTTGTTCATGTTTTATTGTTGATCCTTTATCAATTCCCAAATATTTATATACTCCCTCTTGCTCAAGTTCTTTTATATCACATTCTTGTCCCAAACTGATGTCTTCTTGGTGCTGCAGCTTTCCTACTTTAAAGGTTGCTTTTACAAATTTATCAAGACCAAATTACATTTTTATATCATCTGAAAAAGTTTTGACTACTTGCATTTGTGCTTTCAGTTCCTCATCTGATGAGCTATACAGTTTTAAATCATCAACAAAGAGAAGATGAGTAGTTTTCACACTGTTTTTACTAGGAGCCAAATTATAGCCATGACCTAATCTGTTAAGTAGACAGCTTCAAAGGCAAGTAAACCAGTAAAATCACAAAAACGAGTATGAAGCAGGCAAGCAACAAAAGCACTAATATCTTATTTATTTTGATATTAATAAATTTGTTTGTGTTTTTAAGAAGTTGCTTACCTGCTTCATACTCGTTTTTTTGATTTTTATAAGTAGACAGCTTAATGGGTTAAGGGCAAGACAGAATAACAGTGATGATAGGGAGTCACCCTGGAATATCCCCCTTTGAATTTTTATCCCTGGAATAATAATTTTTCCTTTATCATGCCTTAATTGCAAAGTGGTCTGCCACTGTTTCATGGTCATGGTAATGTAATCAATCAGTGTAGGGTGTATTTTATACATTTTTAGGCACTCTATTATCCATGAATGTGGGATATTGTCAAATGCTTTTTGTAGTCAATCCATGCCATTCTTAGATTCTTCCCCTTTTACAGTTCTCCATTATGACTTTATTTAGCAACAAATGATCCTTTGTTCCATATGACTTTCAATTAAGAATCCTTCCTGTGATGTTTCTTAATTGAAAGGAAATGATGTGGGGTAATATTTTACTAATTGACTATGTGTGTATTTAAGGAGTTATCAGCCAGGAATTCACTGTTCTGAAGAAGTCTGAGTATTGACGAAAGCGTTTAACTTGTTGTTTTATCATTTTTAAACTGTGACTTTATGTGAATTTGTACTTCATTTTGATCATTGGATTGAGTAAAGAATTTTTTCATTATTCGGGCTCCGTCTCATTGGATATCACCCTACATCTGCTGTTCATACTCATAATAGGGTTTCTATGAACAGTTCTGCATAGGCAGCAGTGTTCTCAGGGTTTATGGGGGGTTGAAATTTTGCCAATTTATCACTTAATAGTAGGAAGTTAGCCTTAGAGTAGTTCCTGAATATTCCAGAGTTAGCTGGGGTTCCAGGTTTTATTTTATATCAAGGGAGACCATTCTGTGATCTGACCTTTCCAGGGAAAACATCACACCAGGGGGTGTGCAGCACTCTCCCGTATTAGTGAGGACCAGATCCAGTATGGTTGCACCCCTGGTTGGTTTATTGACAATCTGGTATAGGGAGTTTGTGTTTAGAAAATCCAGGAATTTCTGTGCCTATACGTTTGGTGTCATATATGACTCCCAGTTAATAGTGGGGTAATTCAAGTCACCCATGAATATGGTATTGCGTTGGATTGTGAGTGTTTACAATAAGTTTAAATATATGTAATGGGTTTCCTGGGTCAGAGAGGGGGACCTATACTTGCAAGGAAGTGGTATTGGATTTTACCTATGGTGATTCGAAAGTGGAGAAGCTCAAGTGCATTGTCCTTTTTGAAAAGCCTTAAGGTATACTTCCACCTTTATGCCCTGTCTGTGTACTAGTTCATCTAAATGTGTGGAAGGAGTTATAACCTTGAACTGTCAGTGTGCTCTCTGTGGCTTTAAACTATGTCTCTGTGACTGCACAGATGTCAACATTCTCTAGGGTGAAGGGAGCATCTAGGGAGAGGACTTTTTTGTTTAGATTCCTAGTGTTGAGGAGTAACACCTTTAGATTTTCTTGGTTTTGATTTGCTATGTCAGAAGTACTTTCAGTTTGGCATTGCCTAAAGAAGGCACTATGGGGAGAACAATGTTTTATCTAATATTCCAAGGCCTAGAGGGGAGAGGTCCAGACCATCCCTGGCAAAGCACTGTGGTCTGTTGACTATCTCCTTCCATGCTGACAAATACTGCACCCATTAGAATGACACCAGAAACTAAGACAATTATTAAAGTCAGTCATCTTTTGTTCGTATCGTGGCATCATCCTTGAAGAAGGTAAACTGCTGTTCAGTGGTAGGCTCATACCAGCCTGGAACACATATTCTGAGAGCTCCATGATGTCTCTCTTCATATAGTCTAGGGAGGTATGTCTCAGGTCATTTACACCCACATGCACTATGACTGAGTCATACTGGTACTTGTGGTCCAATGACATGAATGCATGTATAATGTGGCAGATCCTGCCCCTGATAAACAAATGACCATGACTTTCTCCTAACCCAGCCTGGTGATAGAGACATCATTGTGGCTTACAATGGAGTCTCCAATTACCTGAATTTTGGATTGTGTGGTGGCTTGCCTTATGTGCTTAGAAGTAGAGGCTCTATGAGATGTGGCTGCATGTGTTAATGTGGGTGTTGTTTTGAAAGAGTGCATTTGGGGCTCCTGAGGGTATTTGTTATGTGTAGTTAATCTAGGAGGTCTTTGGGGTTTAGGAAGGTTAGATTTAAGTACCTCAGCATATGTAGGTCTATGTGTCTGCTTTGAATTGTGTGTCACGTGTGCAGTGTGTATACTACTGGCAATGTGATTGACAATGGGAGTGGTTTTATGCGAGAGCTTGACCTCCAGTGACATTGTGTAAATACATCTCTCACATACCATATCAGTTTGTTTGAGAATTAACTGGTTGTCAGTAAACATAAAGCAATTTCTACATTACTTCAGGATGCCCATATCCACCAAGCTGGTAAATGAGATAATGGGAAACAGTGGCAGATTCAGGAATCTGTAAAGGGGGGGGGGGTGCAGTCTAGTTAATGGACTACTGAGGTGGGAGTGAAGACAGCACTGTACATTCAGTTGCACATGATTTTGCTGTGGATGTTGTAGTAGAGACAGGTATTTCCTGTGCAGCACATGGCACATGTACTGATAGTACAAGTTTTTTTCAGCGCATGCCTGGAAGAGATGGCTGGTTGTCCATGCCAAATCATAGTCCCCTTCCATGGCATAGCTGGCAGATGTATTGTTATAACTCAGGAAACAGTACCACTGAAGGTGATATTAGCCACAGAGAGTACCATAGTAAATTTAAGTAATTTTTTTGTAGTAAATAACGAAATATGTGGAAACAATGAACTTCAGTTAAGTAAAAATAACACAGTAATTAAGGAAGTAGATATTATGAAAAAATCACGAAAAGCAAATACTCAATTTAGTAAGTGTAGTAATCTTATAGATGATGTTACTAAAATAGATATGTCCATATAAACATCTTCTGACTAAATACTTTCTGAGATTTTATTAACAATGCTGATTTAGTTTCATCTTGGATTTCTGTCTGTGTTAAACCTAAAAACCCTTTAGTGTCTTCCTATCTTTTCGAGATATTCAGGTTTACAAGTCAAATAACCACTAATATAGCCACTACATGAACAATAGCATGTCCTATTTTGATTATGATGTCACAAGTAATAAAAATGTTTAACAAGGTATGTTTTAAATACACAGGACACTGTTAAAGTAAAGTATTTCACAGACCTTGTTGGCAATAGAGAAAACCCACATGTAACAATGCACTTAAATCTGGGTCATTCATCAGGGACTTGACTGCTTGGATTTTTTATTATCTGTTTTTTTTGTTACTGAGGATCGCTTGTCTGTGATGACTAAAGGCTTGCTGCTTTGGAACACTACCTGAGTTTCATGATTTTTTGGAAATTATTGTGACTGAGCTCACCAACGAAGCTTTAAAACTACTAGTGTCTCTGTTTTTTTACCACTTTATTCCTCACTTATTAGGGCTATCATTGAATATAATGTGTGATTCAGCATGTATCTCACTAAGCACTTAAACATGCTTAAAATGCAGTAAAGTTTCCTCACTAGACAGACTAAAATCTAAGCCCATATACTTTGTTTCACAAAGACTCCTCAGGGGTAATGCTTACTTATGAACAACCCAGTATTCATGGACCTCCTTCACCTAACATATTTCAGTTTGATCAGATGTATATACACACAGCATTCCTCCTTATGTCTACCCTCAAAAGCAAGCATCCTGTATATGTCTGATGTTTAACTGCGAGAAAAGTGAAAAAAATGTACTTCAGTTTCTTGCTTTTTAACAGTATGCAGCCAGTAGACAAGCAATAGTCAACTTTACAAATCACTAATGCAGAATTGTGAGGAAAGTTAAAGAGATAATGACCACAGTCACCACAGCTCTCACATAAGCTATAGCAAGTTAATGTGAACACTTTTGAAAAGGATTGATTTTAGACTAGATGATGCCCAAAGAAGAGGCTGAAGATAGAGACTTTCTGCTAAGTTGTTGTTGTCTTTTGGCTTTTCCCGGTTAGGGGTCGCCACAGCAGAACTCCGGTCCACTAATGATTGGCAGTAGATTTTGACGAACGCCGAGGTGCCAGCTCAACGTTCAACCTTCAACGAAGGCACGCCCATTTACATATGTGTGAAAAAAACATTTATACAGCTGGGGGAGTGGGAGTTGCAGGGCCCAAGAAGCTCTGATGGTCTAGCTGCTGTGTGTTAACTGTGCTTCTATTGCTTTCCAGAAGATTTAGCCCCCAAAAGTGTGCACGTCTACTGATAAAATTAGTGATTTTTTTTACACACTCACATGAATACTGACACTGCCCCTAGCAAGCCACGTGTATAACAAGACAAGTAAACACACACACACACACACACACACACACACACACACACACACACACACACACACACACACACACACGCACGCACGCACGCACGCACACACACACACACACACACACACACACACACACACACACACACACACACACACACACACACACACACACACATCCACATTCTTACCTACATGGTGTGTTTTTGGGGAGTTTGTAGAAATGAGAGCACCTGGCTAAAACCTGCAAAGAGACAGGGTGAATATGCAGACTCCACACAGAAGAAGTCACAGTGAAGAACCTTATCAGAAAAACCAAGTGGTGTGAGACAGAAATGAGGCCTGCTGTGTCACTGTGGAAGTGAGCAACTGCTTTCACATACATCCTGCCTAGGCTACCCAAAATACATATTTATTGCTGCAGTAATGCATATTTAATGGACAAATAAATATACATGTAAATAACTGCAAAAACAGAGATAGTTAGACATTAACTATCAGTGCAGTATTTTTCCAGCACTGTGTATGTTTTTATTTCATACCATGGAATACCGTATAAACACCTTCTGGTACAAGTTATTAATATATTTATTTAAAAAAATTACATATGTTTGTAATATTTCTGGAAAATAACTCACATTTTCTCTGGTACCCAGAGCCAGATTATGGTCAAATGCGGCCCTAGGCATGGTAATGTTTTGAGCCCCCCACACTGCATTCCACCACCCCCACAGCCATTCCAGTGTCCCATTACTTGACTATTTCTCACCAGTTAACATAAACACTGTTCAAACCTATCGGTGTACATACTATTTTCTTCTTTACTTCTACAATGATTACAAATATTTGGATTTAATTTAAAACTTTTATTTCAAACTTTATAGCACAAACACTGATAGACGTTTGCTAAACAAAACAATACAGTCTCATAATGCAAACAGACTTAGCATTAACAATAAATTTCTCTGGCCTTGAAACTCATATTCATTGAAATGGCATTGAAACCCACATTTGGAGAAAGTGTATCTGGCCAGTGGCAGAAAAAGTTTACCTTTGGGATGTTTTCAAACCACAGACACCTTGCACACATTTTTAGGACCAAGCATTCATGCATGTGTTCTTTGATTCACCTTCCTGATTATATTAAATTATATTCCTTGTATAATACAGCACCACTTGTTAGAGTGTGTTTTAAATTTGTATTTTTTAACATTTTTCCAGTAAACAATGAAACAAAATGCATGACCTAATGATAACAAAACTGCCCATTTCAGAACATTTCAACCATAAAAGGTCACTCAAACTTCTGTCATTACAATCCACCAATATCAATCAATATGCACAATCTGTGCAGAAGTAAAAGTCATATGAATAATTCCACATTAAAGAGATCTGTAACTAATGAAGAGGTTGCTGCTGTCAAACAGTTGTATATTTCAGTGTTTCATCTACAAATTCAGTGTCTGCTGCCCTTGAAGAATAAATTGCCTGTTTACAAGAAAAATGGTAAACTGATAATACTGAAAATTTGTAAGCTGATAATATTGCAATAGAGAATGGATGGCAACCCAGCAATAGGTTCATAGTTACTAGGTATTTCATCCAAAGGAGAACACACTCAGGACTGCAGCACCCCACCCCAAATACAACACAGTATCTACAATCCATCTACATGCTGTGGGAGTAGAACCCATAGCCTTCTGCATCAAAAGTAAGTATACTACCTGTTGTGCTACTAATACTGCCGTTAAATTTTAAGCACAACAGTGATGAGCATTTGCTAAACAAAAGAGTTGCACATTGAGAACAGACTTAACATGAGCAGCAGTAATCTTCTCTGCCTTTGAAGGTCACAGTTCCTTGAAAATACACTGAACCAAGTAAAATAACTCTTGACATCACCAGTTCCTCCCTTTGCAAAATAATTTCACTCCCTGTTACAACTTAAAATGAATAAGTAAAAATAACTAACTCTTATCACCACAGACATTGAGTCTTATGAAACAACTGTATTATGCAGGAGGACTAAGTGCCAAGGTAACAAACTCTTACCTGTTGTGGTACTTCTGTTAATGTTACTCTTGCTCCTCATGCTATCAGTACAGAACAATGGCCATGTAACATTTTTAGCTGCCATTCTCAATTTGTCAGTAAAAGTAAATGAGTGTTAAAAGAATGCATTTGCAATGTTGCAAATGCTGAAAAATATAAGACCAGAAATGAAAACTATCTTCCCCAAAAGTACAAGCAGTCCACTGCTGCTTAATAGCTAGTAAGTTGAAGAGTTTGATTTGTGCATGCCTTCCACTATGGTACTACTATATTAGCTTTACCTTTTTAAAAAAAAAAAACTCCAAAAGTGCTTTTCTAATATCCTAGTGAAATTTTTTGAAATAAAAAAGTCTGGGAACTCAACAACAGAATATATGGCAATCAGCAACAAAAAGCAACAGCAGGGCATACTGAGCTGATTGTCCAGTTTACCCCATGCCTATTTTAAAGGATGAAGACAGTGATCATAAAACAACAAGTGTTGCACCTGTTGTACTGAATGCGTGGAACAATGCCAACAGAAAAAATATACAAAATAAGGAGAAATTTTACCGGTGTGCTGGGAATAACAGTTTATTGAAATATTATACTAACTGGTAATCTTTCATGACAAATGTATAAGTCACAATATTGTCAAGGATTGCAAGTGCAATAGGCATGAAGGAGTTAATAATTTACTTCTTAGACCATTGCCCATAACTCCTTAACAGGATTATTATGGCTTCTGGAACACAGCTGGACTATGAGAATCTGCATGCATGAAAATGTTTAATGGCAAGGCTGAAGAATAGAATGTATGTACCTCCAAAAGCAGTACAGTTGAGAGATGAATGTGGATAATAGGGGAGATTTAGCACCCTCGGTAAATCCACCACTACCCTAGCAACTGGATCATTGTACCCTGTGCAACAATTACATTAGTTGCCACTCAGATAACAACTTGGATTAAAATATACTGAACCCGATGATTACTGTCATAATGCAACATAACAACCAAAAAAACTACCACATTACAATCATCGCTCACTCAGTAAGCACATCAAAAATAAATAGATCAATGCAATTTATGTTTTGTCAGAAACAGCTCAGCTGCTGTTGCAATTAAACCATTGCACATTTTCTTAATAAATCTGAACAACTTCTTGATTAGGCGGGGACATCAGCAATTTTAACAATTCAGCAACAACACAGCATAGCATAGTAACTGTTTATTTTCATAACAGTTCTTTTTCAGCTTTCCACAAACACAGAATAATCAAAATCCCCTAGCAATTCCATGCTTCTTGCAGATTTATGGTAAAATGGCAACTCATGTGTCTCGAGTTAATTTGATCATCCAGAATGCATAGGTTGTTGCTGAAAGGTTCCATGGAAATGGAGTATTGCATTTCCTTCTAAGACTCTAGTTCAACAGTAACAAGCATGACATGAATAATGATGTAAGAAATAGCAGGATGAATATTCTAAACTAGATTTATTCATAACCAAAACCATATTTAAATAATACTTACAAGTATTAAACAATTTAAAAATGGAAACAATTTACTCTTTTGGCTCTACATTTTCCAATTTTAACAAAAGAACAGTGCATTTATTTCTTTTTTTTTCATGCCACTAATGTACAACGGCTTTAAAAAGGGGAATACGTGCCCCTGTGCCCAAGCCTAAATGTGCCACTGGGAAAGTTCATATCCATGACAACAGATCCGTTTTTATTGATTAGATGGTTGGAGTCAGAATATAAAGTAATGTCAGGAGCATCTGGTTTGCAACTCTAGGGGAAATGCTTGTCACTGCAAGCTAGCTGTCTTGTGTGCAACTAGGTATAGGTGCAATTTCAATGGTGCTTTTACAGGAAAAAAATGTCAACTCAAGGCGTTTGTGCCTATAAAGGCTACTGCAAAATACTTGAGGGGAAAATAATAAGCAGTCCCTAATGATTTATGGATGACATATTTAGGGAGATATTCTGAAGTTAGGTTAGACAGCAGTAAATCAAGCAGTACTTACTGCAAAGAAAGAATTAGCTTGTCAAGAATGATGAAAAGAGGGGCGTCGCCTGAATGGCTACTGCCTGAATACTAGTAGTGTAGGTCTCACCACAGCTTCCCTCTGCTGAGGTACAATGCTCCTTTGCTTCTTCTCTTACCATAAGCAAAACAATAGCACACATTCCAAAATGAGAAGCAGGCCACAGGCTCTTTGGTGATCAACAGTCTTGTCCCAGATAATGCAAGGGTCTGTAGGCTTGTTGTAGCCTTTTCCTAGTAGATGCCTTGAATAGCAACCAGAACAATCAGGAAAGTCAAACACATACACTCACTTCCTAATCAGAAACAGTCAAGAATCAATGCACTCTGCTCCTTCTTTCACCAGGAGCAAAATAAAAGCACAAATTCCAAGCTGGCACATATGAATCAGTTATTAGGCTTTCTAGTGATCAGCAGTCTCCAGGAAATAAGATATACTTATTCTGACAAAATGGATAAACCTTTAGCTTGGCAAAGTTGCCAGCAAACATTTTTTGACTAAGATAGCTTATTTATTGTATAAAACAGGAAATAAGCAACATTCTATTGAAGATACATCTGTGTTTCATAGCTATTATGAAGTGTTATATTAATGTGCATGGATACAGCATATGGATATTTTTCTGAACTGGTTAGGGTAAAAGTCCAACAAAATTACTAGACTGATCATTTTTTAAATTTATTTTGCAAATAAATAAATAAATAAATAAATGACACACCAAATCGCATATGCTTCTGATATCTGTGTGGCAATGTAGTCCAGATAACAACCAGTTATGCCAAAGACATCAGGAAAGTCAACAGGAAAGTCAAAACTCTGTTCAGAGATATAAAAATAATTCCTTTAATCACAAAAAGTAAGCGCTTTCGCCCGGAGGCTTCTTCAGACTTATACAAAAATCAATTCCTTCTCAGCATTTAAATAGTTCTAAATGTGATTTCATTGGTTAATTACACAGCTCAAATTTATCACAATACTGCTGATTTAATACGCTCAAAAACACTTTAAAATTCTGAGCATAACATAAACTGCTCACTAAAATTTGTCAATGATAAAAAATATACCATAAATAAAAACAAACATACATTCCTTATCTATCATATGTATATAAATATATAGCTATAGGCATTAACCAGTGAACTGGTTTGATATCTATGTAAAATCTAATAACAAAACATTACAAGAATTAAAATCACATATATCTCATATTGCATAAAAGGGACCCAGTCTATATTTTCCTTTTAAGTTTCCTATTTCTCAAAATGGGCTTAATTTGTGTTTTGTCATTTAATCCAGGTGCATGATCCGCTTTACACCTGATAATCCATTTTAATTCACATTCTAGGGTGAAGTTGATGACATCTCCCCCCCTCGGATTAACATAAATTTTTTGTATGACACAAAACCTAAATCTATGAGTGGAACCCAGATCTTTACAATGTTTCGCTAATGCATTGAAGTCAGATCCTATCCTAATATGGTAGGTGTGTTCTCTAATGCGTTCCCTCAACGACCTGTTAGTTTTTCCGATGTAAAATGCAGAACATGCCTCACAGCTGGCTAAGTAAACAACATCTCTACTACTACAATCTGTGTTAGTACTGAATTTAAACACTTGCTTCGTAGTTGGATGCATAAAAATTGTGGCTTCATTTATGTACACACACTGATTACACTTTCCACATGGTATTGTATTGGAACTTCCCCTATTCATATCTTCCCCTCTCTTAACGTTCTTTGGGTTACATAATAATCTCTTAAGATTTGGTTTATTTTTGTAATATACCCTAGGCTTAGGACCTACAACCTGCTTAATGTTCTCATCTAACAGTAGGATTTCCCAATTTCTAGCCATAAGATCTCTTAACTGCAATGCATCTTTGGTATAAAACAAAGGGGCCCTGAGCTCTCGTGTAGTCAATGTATTACTGATAGCAGAGGGGATGAACAATTCAGAGTAATACGGCTTCGCTATATTACTTCTTAATCCATTAACTTCTGTAATCCTCTTCTCCACTATCTCCCTGTTATAGCCTCTCTCCTTCAGTTTAACTCGTAAACCATCTAACTCATTCATGTATCCTTCATTAGATGGATTAAGCCTAGAGGCTCTTACAATCTGCCCTTTCACCACGTTATCAAACACATAACTAGGGTGCATGCTGTTCCTGTGTAGAAGTGTGTTTCTATAACACAACTTTCTATGGACAGAGGTGTTTAGCATCCCATTACTCAATCTATTTAAACCTACATCTAGGTAAGAGATGTCATCCTTCGAGAAGTTTAGGGTAAATTTAAGGAATGTCGTAGAATTATTCATAAGTTCAACTAACTCAAACAAGGAACTTGCATCACCAAGCCACACCAAAAAGAGGTCATCCACAAACCTTCGGTATATACCTGCATATCTTGAGAACAAATCCAGCTTATAAAGAAAGCTTTCCTCCCACCAGGCCATAACAAGGTTGGCGTAGCTATTGGCACAGGAAGTGCCCATAGCTACGCCATCCCTCTGTATGAAAACATCATTACCAAACATGAATATATTATTCATTAGGATGGTTTCAAGGAAGAGAGATATCAAATCAATCTTCTCATCTGAAAAGTCTGAGTGGCTCCTCAAATATTCTTGTACATACTGGATGCCCAGTTCATTTGGAATTACAGTAAACAAACTGACCACATCCAAGGTGACTAAAAAGTAAGGTAAAGTGTCATCCTGTCTGCTCATATATGAATATAGATCAATCAAAAATTGTTTACTGTCTCTCAGTATATTACTATTAGCATCTACCAATGGTCTTAAATGGTACTCTGTAAAAATAGAGAGTGGTTCAGTGATCCATCCTTGGCCTGCCACTATTGGTCTCATTGGTGGCCTAACTTGTGACTTGTGAACCTTTGGTAAGCCTTGGATCATAGGTATTAGAGGATTTTGAACCTTTAAATATTCATACAATTCCTTCGTAATGAGGGAGGACATAAGTAAATCATCTAACATGAACAATGTCTGAAACACCTTATCCGACACCGTGGTCATGTCTATTCTAACATAATAATTTGTGTCACTTAAAAGTTCTAACATAATAGAAGTATATTCAGCAGTGTCCATGAGTACAATTGGGCCACCCTTATCAGCTGGTCTGATAACTAAAGTCTGGTCGTTCCTAAGATCTTTTAGGGCTTGCCTCTGTACATATGTTAAGTTATTCCTGTATCTCATACCTTTACTCTTTTCAAAATAATCATGTATGTCACTTTCCAACTTTCTAGAAAAAACATCCATTATAGGATGTAATTGTGGAATGTAGGTACTATTGGCACGAAAGCCAGGACCATTTGCTATATCATTAGAGCCTCCAAAATCTAATTTCAGTTGTACATTCCTTACAAACATTCTAGCATCTATAACTGAATCAACAACATTACTTCTTTTCGTGGGGATAAAACTAAGTCCCTTATTTAGAACCTGTGTCTCATGAATAGTTAAAATTCTACTAGATAAATTAACTATCAGTGATTCGTTTTCCCCCACATTTTCTTCAGTGTGGGGCCCTGGTATTCCTCGTATGATACTTTTCTTTTTTGCCTTCCCCTGCTTGCTGAACGTCTCCTCCCCAGATATTGATCTTGTGCTATGGGGAAAGGAGTATGTACAGCCCTATCCACTGTAGGCCTTGTAGACATATGTACCGTGCTAGAACCTAATTTAGGTCTAACTACAGGCTCCGTATTCACGGAACCATTATTCATAGGTCCAGACATTCCTACTGTTTCAACTCGACACGTATCTACTTCTAGATTACCTGATAGACTTCTACTTTCATTAATGGTGCTATCAATAACATTCTCAACAGAAAAAGGCTCATTCATTACTAATGAGTTGCTATTATTTGTTACAAAATCATTTGAAACAATCACGGAACCAACAGGTGCATTGTCATGCAAGTTATTAACAGCAGGTACAGCGTCTTGTAAATTATTAACAGCATTGCTAACAGAATTATTTACAGTCATATTCGAACTGTTCCGTAGCGCATTGTTAACATTTTGACTATTAAAACGCTGTCTACGCCATGTGAACACATTGGAATTTTTAAAATCCCTTGTGTCCCTTAATATTTTGTTCTTTTTTTGCTCTAACATACGTCTCTCTATCACTGAGACATTGTCAATTATTTTCTCAATTTTGCTCTCCGTATTAACACCCGGAAAGTTCACTTTAATACTTTCAAACAATTTGTTCACTTTAAGTCTAAGTTCAGTCTCTTCCGGTAGATTAAAGTCAATGAGCAGCTTCATATAGTTAAAACTAAGCTCAATATTGAGCTGTTGCCATCTATAGAGTAAGTCAGGAAACCTGTTACCTGACGTAGGCATCTTCAGGACTCGCAACCCACGGGGTATAATCCTTTTCGCTAGACATGCCTCAAAATACTGTCTCTGCAGTTGTAATTTCTTTAGCCTTAAAAGATCATTTTCCAACGTATCCAGATCTTCAGATAGTTTCAGCACATTGTCATTAGGTGTAACGTCATCATTCGATTCAACGTTCGGTTCGTAGACTAAGAGTAGATTGTCTCTGCCAGTCACACAAGCATGAAAACGTTCATTCCTTAAAGGCACAGGATTATAAGGTAGCTCTATGGCAGTACTTGCGTTGGGACTCACCGCCATTCCCTTCGACCGGTGTGTTGAATAAAAAATGTAAAATATGCTCCAACAGATACACACCCAGCCACCGGAACACAGAACCAGCAATAAAATACTAAATAACACACCAAATCGCATATGCTTCTGATATCTGTGTGGCAATGTAGTCCAGATAACAACCAGTTATGTCAAAGACATCAGGAAAGTCAACAGGAAAGTCAAAACTCTGTTCAGAGATATAAAAATAATTCCTTTAATCACAAAAAGTAAGCGCTTTCGCCCGGAGGCTTCTTCAGACTTATACAAAAATCAATTCCTTCTCAGCATTTAAATAGTTCTAAATGTGATTTCATTGGTTAATTACACAGCTCAAATTTATCACAATACTGCTGATTTAATACGCTCAAAAACACTTTAAAATTCTGAGCATAACATAAACTACTCACTAAAATTTGTCAATAATAAAAAGTATACCATTAATAAAAACAAACATACATTCCTTATCTATCATATGTATATAAATATATAGCTATAGGCATTAACCAGTGAACTGGTTTGATATCTATGTAAAATCTAATAACAAAACATTACAAGAATTAAAATCACATATATCTTATATTGCATAAAAGGGACCCAGTCTATATTTTCCTTTTAAGTTTCCTATTTCTCAAAATGGGCTTAATTTGTGTTTGTTGTTTAATCCAGGTGCATGATCCGCTTACACCTGATAAAAACACCAAGCTTTAATTTTGAGAGAAAATAGGAACTTTAAAAGGAAAATATAGACTGGGTCCCTTTATGCAATAATATGATATTGATTTTAATTTAATGTTTGTTTGTTATATTATTTTACATATATATCAAAACCCACCAGTTGGTTAATGCCTGCCTATATTATATATTTATATACATACGATAGATAAAATGTATGTTTGTTTTTATTTATGGTATTTTTTATCATTGATAAATTTAGTGAGTAGTTTATGTTATGCCTGAATTTTAAAGTGTTTTGCGGTATTAAATCAGCAGTAGCAGTATTGAATTTCCAGCTTCGTGTAATTAACCAATGATGAAATCACATCGACTATTTAAATGTTGAGAAAGGAATTGATTTTGTATAAGTCTGAAGAAACCTCCCGGGCTTAGCGCTTACTTTAAAAGGAATTATTTTTATATCTCTGAATCTCTTTTGACTTTCCTGTTGACTTTCCTGATGTCTTTGACATAACTGGTTGTTATCTGGACTACATTGCCACACAGATATGAGAAGCATAGTATATACATTTGGTGTGTTATTTAGTATTTTATTGCGTTGGTGTTGTGTTCCCGTGGCTGGGTGTGTATCTGTTGGAGTTTTTTTTTACCAACACACCCAACAAGGGAATGTATGGGAATGGCGGTGAGTCCCAACGCAAGTACTACAGTAGAGCTACCTTATAAAGGAATGAACGCTTTCATGATGAACGCTTATGCTTGTGTGACTGGCAGAGAGTCTCTACTCTTAGCTCACGAACCTAACGCTGAATCGAATGATGACGCAACACCCAATGAGAGAGACAAAGATCTGAAACTATCTGAAAATCTGGATTGGTTGGAAAATGATCTTTAAGGCTAAAGAATTTACAGACTGCAGAGACAGTATTTGAGGCATGTCTAGCTTAAAAGGATTATACCCCTCGTAATGCGAAGTCCCAAGATGCCTCACGCCAGGTAACTGGTTTCTCTATACCTTATATAGATGGCAACAGCTCAATATTGAGCTGGGTTTTAACTATATGAAGCTGCCTATTGACTGAGAATCTACCGGAAGAACAGAAACTTAGAAAGTAAGTGAACAAATTGTTTGAAAGTATTAAAGTGATAAATCCGGTGTTAATAATGATAGCAAAATTGAGAAATAATTGACAATGTCTCAGTGATAGAAAGACGTTAGAGCAAAGAACAAATATTAAGGGACACAAGGATTTTGTGTTCTAATGTGTTCACATGGCTCAGACAGCTTTTAATAGAACAAATGTTAACAATAATGCCAATGATATGTTCACAATGACTGTAAATAATTCTGTTAGCAATGCTGTTAATAATGTACAAGACGTTTCGTAAATTAAGTTAATACAAATGCACCTGTGTTTTCTGTTGGTTTTTGTAACAAATTAAAGTAACTCATAACAAATAATAGCAAACTCATTAGTAATGAATGAGCCTGATTTCTGTTGAGATGAAAATTAATAGCACCATTAATGAAAGTAGGTTCATATCAGGCAATCTCTGAAATAGATACGGTTTGTGCTGAAACAGTAGGAATGTCTGTTGAATTGAATAATGGTTCCGCATCACGGAATTAGTAGTTAGACCGGTATTAGGTTCCCAGCACGGCACATATGTCTACAAGGATAACAGTGGGATAGGGCTGTACATACCCTTCTGGGAAGCAAGATCAATATCTGGGGAGGAGAGACGCTCCAGCAAGCAGGAAGAAGAAAAGACTGAAGAAATACGAGGAATACCAGGAGCCCCACACTGTAGAAAAAATGTGGAATCAATCTAATCACTGATAGTTAATTTATCTAGTAGAATTTTAACTATTCATGAGGACACACAATAAGGGACTTAGGGATCACCTAGCGAAAAGAAGTAATGTTGTTGATTCAGTTATAGATGCTAGAATGTTTGTAAGGAATGTACAACTGAAATTAGATTTTGGAGGCTCTAATGATATAGCAAATGGTCCTGGCTTTCGTGCCAATAGTACCTACATTCCACAATTACATCCTATAATGGATGTTTTTTCTAGAAAGTTGGAAAGTGACATACATGATTATTTTGAAAAGAGTAAAGGTATGAGATACAGGAATAACAACATATATGTACAGAAGCAAGCCTAAAAAAGATCTTAGGAGCGACCAGACTTTAGTTATCAGACCAGCTGATAAGGGTGGCCCAATTGTACTCATGGACACTGCTGAATATACTTCTATTATGTTAGAACTTTTAAGTGACACAAATTATTATGTTAGAATAGACATGTGTCGGATAAGGTGTTTCAGACATTGTTCATGTTATGTGATTAGATTATATCCTCTCCCTCATTACGAAGGAATTGTATGAATATTTAAAGGTTCAAAATCCTCTAATACCTATGATCCAAGGCTTACCAAAGGTTCACAAGTCACAAGTTAGGCCACCAATGAGACCAATAGTGGCAGGCCAAGGATGGATCACTGAACCACTCTCTATTTTACAGAGTACCATTTAAGACCATTGGTAGATGCTAATAGTAATATACTGAGAGACAGTAAACAATTTTTGATTGATCTATATTCATATATGAGCAGACAGGATGACACTTTACCTTACTTTTTAGTCACCTTGGATGTGGTCAGTTTGTTTACTGTAATTCCAAATGAACTGGGCATCCAGTATGTACAAGAATATTTGAGACCACTCAGACTTTTCAGATGAGAAGATTGATTTGATATCTCTCTTCCTTGAAACCATCTAATGAATAATATATTCATGTTTGGTAATGATGTTTTAACAGGATGGCGTAGCTATGGGCACTTCCTGTGCCAATAGCTACATAACCTTGTTATGGCCTGGTGGTGGGAGGAATGCTTTCTTTATAAGCTGATTTGTTCTCTCAAGATATGCAGGTATATACCGAGGTTTGTGGATGACCTCTTTTGGTGTGGCTTGATGCAAGTTCCTTGTTTGAGTTAGTTGAACTTATGAATAATTCTGACATTCCTTAAATTTACCCTAACTTCTCGAAGGATGACATCTCTTACCTAGATGTAGGTTTAAATAGATTGAGTAATGGGATGCTAAACACCTCTGTCCATAGAAAGTTGTGTTATAGAAACACACTTCTACACAGGAACAGCATGCACCCTAGTTATGTGTTTGATAACGTGGTGAAAGGGCAGATTGTAAGAGCCTCTAAGGCTTAATCCATCTAATGAAGGATACATGAATGAGTTAGATGGTTTACGAGTTAAACTGAAGGAGAGAGGCTATAACAGGGAGATAGTGGAGAAGAGGATTACAGAAGTTAATGGATTAAGAAGTAATATAGCAGTCAGACATTTGATCCCTCTGCTATCAGTAATACATTGACTACACGAGAGCTCAGGGCCCCTTTGTTTTATACCAAAGATGCATTGCAGTTAAGAGATCTTATGGCTAGAAATTGGGAAATCCTACTGTTAGATGAGGAACATTAAGCAGGTTGTAGGTCCTAAGCCTAGGGTATATTACAAAAATAAACCAAATCTTAAGAGATTATTATGTAACCCAAAGAACGTTAAGAGAGGGAAGATATGAATAGGGAAGTTCCAATACATACCATGTGGAAAGTGTAATCAGTGTGTGTACATAAATGAAGCCACAATTTTTATGCATCCAACTCTGAGCAAGTATTTAAATTTAGTACTAACACAGATTGTAGTAGCAGAGATGTTGTTTATTTAGCAAGCTGTGAGTCATGCCCTGCATTTTACATCGGAAAACTAACTAACTGGAACGACATTAGAGAACACACATACCATATTAGGATAGGATCTGACTTTAATGCATTAGCGAAACATTGTAAAGATCTGGGTTCCACTCATAGTTTTAGGTTCTGTGTCATACATAAAATTTATGTTAATCCGAGGGGGGGAGATGTCATTAACTTCACTTTAGAATGTGAACTAAAATGGATTATCAGGTGTAAAGCGGACCATGCACCTGGACTGAATGACAAAACACAAATTAAGCCCATTTTGAGAAATAGGAAACTTAGAAGGAAAATATAGACCGGGTCCCTTCCATGTAATATGATATATGTGATTTTAATTCTTGTAGGTGTTTTGTTATTAGACTTTACATAGATATTAAACTAGCATACTGTTTAATGTCTATAGTTATATATTTATAGACAAATATTTTATATATGATAGTTAAGGAATGTATTTATGTTTTTATTAATGGTATACTTTTTATCATTGACAAATTTTAGTGAGTAGTTTATGTTATGCTCAGAATTTTAAAGTGTTTTTGAGCGCATTGAATCTGCTATAATGTGATAAATTTGAGTTGTGTAATTAACCAATGAAATCACATGTAGAATTATTTAAATGATGAGAAGGAATTAAATTAAGATTTTATAAGTTTTAAGCGCTTACTTTTTGTGATTAAAGGAATTATTTTTATATCTCTGAACAGAGTTTTGACTTTCCTGTTGACTTTCCTGATGTCTTTGACATAACTGGTTGTTATCTGGACTACATTGCCACACAGATATCAGAAGCATATGCGATTTGGTGTGTTATTTAGTATTTTATTGCTGGTTCTGTGTTCCGGTGGCTGGGTGTGTATCTGTTGGAGCATAAATAAATAAATGATGTTACATCACTGAAAAAAAAAAACAAAGTCCCAGGCCCCAATAGGCTGATAGCTGAGTTTTATCTGGAATGCATAAAATAATTAACTTGATACTTACTTCAACTTTTTCTTTACTATTTTTGCCCATCAATGATGGCCATGTACCAGAATTAATGACTTTAGTACATATTGCGTTTATACAAAAGGAACCCATTCTTGAATATTGATATCATATTATTGTTAAAGTAATGAATAAGAAAATTAGTAACATATTATATAATATTTTAATCACAATATGTTTTTGCCTGGAAGAAGAAAGGATGAATGTTTTAAGTAGACTTTTCCAAGCAGCGATTATAGCTTTAGAAACAAGTTATATTGGATTCACCACTTCATAGCATAATTAAGTAAGACACATTGAAGGCATTTTATTTCATGAACAGGAAGTATATATATGTATGTATGTATATATATTAGAATATTAGGAGCTCCCATTCCAGAAAGTTATTATGAGCTCCCGTTCCAGAAAGTTACAATGTTAAAAACTGTATATTGCTTAAGAATGGGAGTTTTTTCACCACAGAGAGATCTTCTCTTCTTCTCTTTCGGCTGTTCCCGTTAGGAGTCACCACAATGGATCATCTGTTTCCATTTCTTCCTGTCCTCTGCATATTGCTGTGTCACAAACCACCTTCATGTCCTGTCTCACCACGTCCATAAACCTTATCTTAGGCCTTCCTCTTTTCCTCTTACCTGGCAGCTCCATCCCTAGCATCCTTTTCCCAATATACCCATCATCCCTCCTCAGCACATGTCCAAACAGCATAATCTCGCCTTCTCTGACTTTGTCTCCAAAACCTGACCAACCCAATACCCTCTAATATACTGATTCCTAATCCTGTCCATCCTTGTCACACCCAGTGCAAATCTTAACATCTTTAACTCTGCCACTTCCAGCTCTGACTCCTACCTTTTTGTCAATGCTACTGTCCCAACCCATATAACATAGCTGGTCTCATTACCCTCTTGTAGACCTTCCCTTTCACTCTTACTGGTACCCGTCTGTCACAAATTACTCCTGGCACTCTTCTCCACCCATTCCACCCTGCCTGTACTCTCTTCTTCACCTCTCTTCCACACTCACCATTACTCTGAACTGTTGATCCCAAGTACTTAAACTCATCCACCTTTGCTAACTTTACTCCCTGCATCCTCACCATTCCTCTATCCTCCCTCTCATTCACACACACATATTCTGTCTTAGTCCTGCTGACCTTCATTCCTCTCCTCTCTAGAGCATATCTCCACCTCTGCAAGGTATTCTCAACCTGGTCCCTACTCTCGCTACAGATCACAATGTCATCTGCAAACATCATAGTCCATGGGGCCTCCTGTCTGATCTCGTCTGTCAACCTGTCCATCACCACTGCAAATAAGAAAGGGCTCAGAGCTGATCCATGATGTAATCCCACCTCCACCTTAAACGGATCTGTCACTCCCACTGCAGACTTCACCACTGTCACACTACCCTCGTACATATCCTGTACCACTCTTACATACTTCTTTGCCACTCCTGACTTCCTCATACAATACCACAACTCCTCTCTAGGCACCCTATCATATGCTTTCTCTAAGTCAACAAAGACACAATGCAACTCCTTCTGGCCTTCTCTATATTTGTCCATCAACACTCTCAGAGCAAACATCGCATCTGTAGTGCTCTTTCCCGGCATGAAACCATACTGCTGATCGCTAATCATCACCTCCCTTCTTAACCTAGCTTCCAGTACTCTTTCCCATAACTTCAAGCCGTGTCTGATCAGTTTTATCCCTCTGTAGTTACTACAACTCTGCACATCACCCTTATTCTTAAAAATAGGTACCAAAACACTTTTTCTCCACTCCTCAGGCATCCTCTGACTTTCCAAGATTTCATTAAACAATCTGATTAAGAACTCCACTGCCATTTCACCTAAGCACCTCCATGCTTCCACTGGTATGTCATCTGGACCAACAAAGAGAGATACTGACAGGAAAAAAAACAGAGATGTCTCTCCTTCAGCTACCTTGTTCATCTTGTCTATAAAGCCCTTATATTAAGTGGATAAGATCACACAAGGCATAAATATAAAGAACAATTAAATTAGTATTACTGCATATGTTGATAGTATGACTTTATGCATGTGCAATTATTTTCTGGATTGCAAGAAGATTCAAAGATTACTTTCTGAGATACAAGAAGTAACTGAAGATATATTTATCTAAATCTAATTTTTATGAATGGAATCAATATGTATTGGAAGAAAAGATTCCAACTGATAGTTCAGAAACTTAAGAATTCAGATTGTTCCCAACGTTTTAGGTACTCTTAAGGCATCATATAAGGCATATTCATTTTGACTCCAGAAAAGATGAAAACTTAAAAAGCTTATTGATTTCCTTTATTAGGTTCTATAAATATGATAATAATATAATTTCCAGTTGTTTATATTTCCCTTATTCCACAAATTGTGAAAAAACGATTTATTAAACCAGAAAGTCACACAGCACCAGCAATAGAAATATGGTTTAGCGCTTTCATCTGACTGTAACCAGACTTCATCAGAACCATTAATTACAAAGTAATTGACACTTATAAAGCCTTTTTTGGTGCCAAAAACCTCCCAAAATTTGTATTTATATTTAAAAATTAAAAAATACAATCCTGACAATATACCTAGTTGAAATGTCACAATAAGCCTAAACTGTTTAAAAAAATGATGCCTTTCAACAGATTTAGACGGGTACGTATTAAAATGCATCATATTTAAAAAATATATATATGTTTATAAATATTTATAACTTTGCAAGCCTGAACACAAAAAATAAAATGACTGACGTTTAAAGACAAATTATTCAATATAAAGTCAATATTTGTGTGTCCATTTTCGCCTGAAGAAATTATCCACGGTCTAATAAGAGAAAGGGTTTTATACTAATACTGTCATTAAGACCGGGAAAAGAGGTGGCATCACAAAAAATCTGCCATTCACTTTCCTTATATGCCAAAAAAAACTTCCAATTGCCACCACAGACTGACATGTCCACTTGATCCACAATAGAAAATTTAAATACATGATCTTCCCCTTTTTCCAACACATGTTTACTGAGTGCATTTTTGGTGTCTCCTTTCTTATTCTTATATAAATGTTCATATATACGTGTTTTTAGTTTCCTTTCTGTCTTGCCAATGTAATAGGCAGGACAGAGGACACAAGTGGCAATATAAACTACTCTTTGAGTGTTACAGTTCCCTTTTCTCCCATAACACATGGTACGCAAAACATTGTGTAATTTAATAATCTTGTTCTCATTAATGTGTGTGCACTGACTACAAGTGCCACATTTACTGGTTCCACTCTTAATCTGCGTAGATTTTAATTTAGGACCACCCTCTAACATCCTTTTTAAATTGAAGGAAGTTTTACAAACACTAATAGGTTGACTACCTAAAAATGAACTAATATTTTCTGAAGAATTAATCAGTTCCCAGTGTCTGTTTAAAATCTCCTTCACTAAATTGGTGTAAGGGTTGAACATGGTGATACAAACTGTTCTACTAACACCTCCACCCTTCTTTTTGTTGTTGTCCAAAAGATTCTTTCCTAATAGCAGTGTATATCTATTACCCCAGCAGCTTTTAACGTAGCCTGCCACTTTGTCTAACATGACCTTTGGATAACCTCTAGTCAAAAACATTTGGTAGATACCATCAATTTCACTCTCCATGATGTCTCTAGTAGAGGACATTCTTGCTGCTCGAATGCACTGCCCTTTAAACACGTTCTTAAAAATGTGGTATGGATGGCAGCTGCTGTATTCAATGTAGTCATTTGAAAAGGTGGATTTTCTAAATATTTTGGAAACAAAGCCTTCTGGAGTGTTACTAATGTAGGTATCAAGATATGAAATACCAAATTTCTCAAATTTGAAGGTAAATTTAAGGAAGTCAGTGGTGTGATTTAAATAAGTAACAAACCTATGTATGTCCTCTGTAGGCCCTTTCCAAATGATGAATAAATCATCCAAATATCGGGAATACATTGTGATGTTCTTGAAAAATTCACTCGGAAAAACAAACAGATTCTCCCACTCAAGCATTTCCAAATTGGCAAAGATGGGGGCACAAGAAGCCCCCATAGCTACCCCTTTGGTTTGCCTGAAGTATTCACCTTGAAATTGGATGTAATTATGTTCAAGTACTAACCCCATCATGTCCAGGATAAGACTAATCCTGTCCCAACTAAGTCCGGAATATCTGGCAGTTGACACAAAAACGCTGAACACCAAAAAATCCACAGATGACTGCACCAATCCCACGGCTCGGGCAGGGTGAATAGAACCAAAAGAGAATTCCTCAAATTCCACAAATTGTGAAAAAACTATTTATTAAACCACAAAGTCACACGGAAAAGTAACACGTATATATGAACATTTATATAAGATTAAGAAAGGTGACACCAAAATTGCACTCAATAAACATGTTTTGGAAAAAGGGGAAGATCATGTATTTAAATTTTCTATTGTGGATCAAGTGGACATGTCAGTCTGTGGTGGCAATTGGAAGGTTTTTTTGGCATATAAGGAAAGTGAATGGCAGATTTTTTGTGATGCCACCTCTTTTCCCAGTCTTAATGACAGTATTAGTATAAAACCCTTTCTGTTATTAGACCGTGAATAATTTCTTCAGGCGAAAATGGACACACAAATATTGACTTTATATTGAATAATTTGTCTTTAAACGTCAATCATTTTATTTTTTGTGTTCAGGCTTGCAAAGTTATAAATATTTATAAACATATATATATATTTTTTTTTTAAATATGATACATTTTAATACGTACCCGTCTAAATCTGTTGAAAGGCATAATTTTTTTTTAAACAGTTTAGGCTTATTGTGACATTTCAACTAGGTATATTGTCAGGATTGTATTTTTTAATTTTTAAATATAAATACAAATTTTGGGAGGTTTTTGGCGCCAAAAAAGGCTTTATAAGTGTCAATTACTTTGTAATTAATGGTTCTGATGAAGTCTGGTTACAGTCAGATGAAAGCGCTAAACCATATTTCTATTGCTGGTGCTGTGTGACTTTGTGGTTTAATATATTTCCCTTATAACAGATTATAGCCCCCCCCCCCCTCCCCAACTTGGGTTAACTAGTTAAAGAAGATATTTTTTTCTTTTTTTTTTTTCTTTTTGGAGGGAAGATCTTCTAGAATTACCCTGAGGGTACTGGTTATTGGCAGAAATCACTTTGTTTTGTCAATGTCCGATTTGAATAAATAGGAACTGGCTCATTTTTTTGTAAATTTGATATCTATTCAATATAGTGAAAGGAGAATATAAAGCATGTATAGAAGTATATTTTTATTGCACAAGAATCCCATAGAGTAGAATTTATTTCTACAACAAATAGAAAGTGATATTTTGACTTGGATATTACATTCTTATATAAAGTGGTTCAAATTCCATAAGTAGAATTTAAGATGAAAGTAAAAAATAAAATAAAAAAATGAACAAGTATAGGAATCTGTCTAGTTTCAATCTCACCAACACGAGCGTTGAGGAAAAAATAAAAAAAACAGAGAAACTAGTGGTCTTAACACTTCGTTGATGACCTCAGTCACAATAATTCCCAAGAATCATGAAAAACAGGTAATGTTCCAAAGCAACAAGCCTTTATTCATCACAGACAAGAGATCCTCAGTAACAAAAATCAGAAATATTTTACAATGTTAAACATATCAGCGTTTGTGCACTTAAAAGTAGATGTGGAAAATATATGTATTGTTTAATTTTAAACCAGCCTGTTCAAGGCAAACAGTATAAACAGGGCCATAAAAAGTGCATTTTAGAACAGCAAGTACCATCCCCCACATACTACTACTGATTAGGTCAAACTATATCCCAGTTAAGGAAGACACTACCTATCTATCTGCAACCCAAATTCCCAAATCAGGTATTAAGAAAAGGATAACATACATGTAAAAAGACTGACTTTTAACTAAAATCGCTTTTGGCTAACCAATGCAATAATGCCTTCATCAGGTCTGTGACAAGAACTAAAATTATATACATAGGTAGATAAGTAAAAAGAGCTAACTAGATTTATAGAAAAAAAAACAAATAGCTATCTAACCACAAACATTATATTTCTAGAACACTATGATTATAAATCTCTATCTATCTAATCATATCTAATATGTACTAGTGTGTATAAAAACTAAGTTATTTATAGCTCAAAAAAAGTATTATTTAGAAAAAATTATTTCAGAAAAAAATATTTTATTTATAGCTCAGAAAAAAATGACAGTGCTTTGCAGTTAAAAAAATTGTCTTGACAGTTTTCATGTTTACAGCCCCAAAAACATGTTTATTCAATGAAAACCAGTAGAAAAAACACACACAAATTTAAGATGAATGCTTTATTCCCTTGTGGAGGTAATATTAAAGGCCTGGAATGGACATAAATGTCAAATGCATCTGGTTCATGGCTGAGTTATAAGAAATATAGAGTGAATACAGAACTTATATAGAGGAGATAAAACTCTTTTTTGGGTAGTGTGGAAGTGCACAGAGGAGAAAAAAAGACTCCCTTTCAATTAGTGGGGAAGTGCATAGCCATAGCAGTAGTTGCACAGAAATTATTAATTTCACCTGGAAGAAGCAAATGATTTGCAAATACTTGTGCGGAACTAGCTTTGGTTGAGTGTGTGAACTTACTAAAATAAATATTTGTACCATATTTCAATGTGTCTGGTACAATTAAAATTTTATGCAATTCACTCTTCTTCTTATAGGGTGTATATTAGAGCATCGAAGTTTCAAAACTTCGAATGTTCTAATATCAACCCTATTCAGCGAAAGCTGAAAACATCGAACATACAGAACAGCAAATTTTTTCCTAGGGAAAAAATTTGCTGTTCCAAAACACATACACACAACACAAGCACACCCAACAAACAGCAATCCACACACATACACCTAAAATCTTACACCTAACCCTACATTAAACTATACATACACCACTAACTATCCACTTACCTTAACCCAAACCCTAACCCTAAGGTCCATCACTATCACACACTCACCTCAACTGTGCCCTAACCCTAACTCACCTACCCCGCCCTAACCCTCACGTCCACATAATCGCACACTTACCTGACCCACGCCCTAACCCTAACTCACCTAACCCGCCCTAACCCTCACGTACACACAATCGCACACATACCTAACCCGCGCCCTAACCCTAACTAACCTAATCCGCACTCAATTGCGCACTTACCTGAACCCGACCCGTACCTTTCCACCACAGCTCTGAAAATACCAAAGCAACAGAAATGGACAACCGAATTCTTTCCCTAGGAAAAATTTTGGTTTTCTGTAGCTTCGCTATTTTCAGCTTTCGCTGAATAGGGGTCGATATTAGAACATTCGAAGTTTTGAAACTTCGATGTTCTAATACAGACCCTTCTTATAGATTATATTTGATGCATTATAAAGTAGATGTAATGCATGCTGGCACTATGAAAGTAGCCAAGCAGATTTATTTCACTGCTAGACATGTGGTGCTAAAAAAAGTTACCCTTTTTTCACAACTTAGTGTATACATTTTCCATCCTTACTACCTGTATTATTATTGGCTAATATAAATGATATTGATTAGACATTTCAAAATAATTTAATAATAGCATCAATGGCAACCAAACAATAAATTCTGATCACCTACAAAACGTATTCCATGTCAAAATTCAGTTTCAAAATTGGTGGAAGCATTACCAAGACTTTTAGTGTACTTGGAAGTTGCTTTTTATGATGTTTATTTCTATATTTCTTCTTTTATAATGCTTTATATTGTTATGTCTGAAAAGGTTAAAAAAAAAAAAACGTGAGACTAGTGATCTCAAAATCAACAATGAAGATTTTTGTATAAAATTTATTTTTCAACTGTCATACATTTTAATGGCTGGGTAAAGGAGGCAATCGTTCCTGTTTTAGAAAACTGATGTGATAGATTCAAAACATTGGTTTGAAAAAGGTCCTCTTACAGGATCTTGGTGTAATCTGAGGAGATAATGATGGCACAAAGTTTACAGTCATCTGCAAACTTGGTCAGCCATAAACTCTTAACCGGTGCTTTGACCTCCAAGAACTAAATCCAAGAGGAGTGGCACAAGGACTGAAATGTGAAATATACCACTAGTGGCAAGTCTTTTGGAGGAGATGGAACAGCCCACCCTAATTTCATAGACTTTATTTGTAAGCCAGTTTGCTATCCAACAAGATATATTGGGATTAACATTTAGCTGGAATAGTTTAGCTATTATACCTGAGTGTGGGATATGTCATATGCCTTAGTGAGATTTAGATTTGTGGTGTGTACTGATTTGCCTTCATTCATTGCTTCAGTAACTTTCTGGAAGAAGTTAACCAGATTAGTCTATTTGATCTTCCACTGACTCACAATTGCTCCAATATGGGTTAGACCATGTTAACAATTGGAGCAGGGACAATGATCTGAAATTAAATGTGAAAAAATGTAGTATAGTTAAACAAAATATTTTCCCATACTATATGGGTGACATACCCCTCAAGTCAGACACTGGCATAAGGGATCTAGGTACTCTTTTTTTTTAATTCCTTACCTTTTTGCCATCATGCCTCCTCAGAGTTTGGAAAGTTTTCTGTCAGGCTCATCTAATTTCCAAAGGCATCTTTACTAAGTCTTAATTCCCCTTTACTTGTATCTCATCAGACTCATTATTGAATATAATGCCCCTTTTGGCATGAATTTCTCTAAATATATCACTCAGCTTGACAGACGTCAGAGATTCCTAACTAAAAAAGATCAGTGGCCTCAAAAATCTTAAGTTATCAGGATGGACTGACAGCCATCTCTCTATACTGAGTTTCTTATAAACTCTTCCATGCGGATCTGCATTTAACTGTTTGACCCATGAAAGGTCAAACCCTTTTGACATCCTGTCTCCACCCAGAGCAACTGGTTCCTCAAAAATCCATTTAAAGGAACTAAACTTTCATCGAAGGATAAATAAGGCACATTGGCATTATGGGTGCATATCCTATTATATCTGCCACCTTTGAAACAAACATCCACTACATGTTAAGCAGAGAGTCCAAGATAAAACAGTTGACTTGCCCAGGTCTATGTTTATTCATCGAACAGCATGTTCATTGAATGGCTGTTCATCGAACACTAAACATTGAACCTAACTTTAATCGAAAAGCCAAATCACTGTAAGACTATACATCAGACGATGATAGTTGGCCAACATCAAGGAAGCCGAATGGAGCAATGGAGCACTTACTTACTGTAAACTTAGGTATAAAGAAACCTGCCCTTTCCCTGCTGGGCACTCCTTATGTGGGGAGCTGCACCCCCACACCCCTCCTATTTGGGGGGCTGCACCTCCCACAACCCCCACTAATTATATATACTAACTCCGAGATTGCACTACAGTGGAGAAAGGGCAGGTTTTGTTATACCCAAGTTACAGGTAAGTAAGTGCTCTGTTGCTCCGTTCGACTTCCTTGATTTTGGCCAACTATCATTGTTCGATGTATAGTGTTATGATTATTTGGCCTTTCGATTAAAGTTAGGTTTCAATAAGTAGAGTCTGATGAACAGCCACTCGGTGAGCATGCTGTGTGACGAATAAACATAGACCCAACCTGACCAGCTAACAAGTTAATAAAGCAAAAGGAAGAGGAGCTTACAGTACTGACAGCATCTTATGAAGTCAGATAAACTGTGGTACAATCAAATACTGCAGATGAAGTGCTGTCATTCCAAGCACCAAATGCCCAAAGTTCAATACTAAATGGGGTAATACATCTAACAGTAAACTATAAATAAAGTATTATGAGAAAAAGTAATGCAACATTAATAAAGTCAGCAAAGAGATATGTAGTTGATTTAGAATGAGCTGTTCAGTGTCAACATCTTCACTACAGAAAGCCTCATTCTCTGCCTTTACAGGATCAGTCCTTCAGGCAGGAGTTTGGTTACACTGAGTAGAAATTGTGCCCTCCTATTTCCATGTGTGTTCAAAGCCACTACTAAGCTATATTCTTGGAGTACATTACAAAAGTGAAAGGTCCAGGTCTTTCAGACACAATATTACTTTCCTCTGTGTGGAGTGAACAGCAGGATACTGTCCAGTAAGACCTCAGCACATGGTCAGAATTCCTCATATCTACACTTGGAATGTCCAGCAGTCAAGGGCACCCGCAGGCAGGTGCAAGGGGGTGCACTTGCACCCCCCTGGAATCTGCTGACCTGACTAGTTAGTCTTTTAATTTAAAAAAGTTATTTGGGTGTTCTTCTTTAAGAACACCCTTCAAGTCCAGGCGCAGATGCTGACATCATCGTGCAGTGCACAGTTTGCGAGTGGGAACTGAAACAGACAGTTTCAGAAGGGTTTACTTACCTGTGCGAGCGGGAACTGAAGGGTTTACTTTACCTGAGGACTTCACTGAAGATAACAGGTGCGTATGTGTGTGTGTGTGTGTGTGTGTGTGTGTGTGTGTGTGTGTGTGTGTGTGTGTGTGTGTGTGTGTGTGTGTGCGCATTCTGATTGCATATAAGCTCATATCCCCAAAGTGCCACCTATTGCTTTGCTATTGCTTCTGTACTGCTGCGACTTATTTCATTAATGTTATTTTATAAATGTATATTGTGATCAGTGCTTATATGTTTAGTAAGAAACATCCCTGTCATAATCCTCCTTACCAGAAATAATAGTTGTACCATGTGCAGCTACCGGTATATTTTCAGAATGGAATTGTATTTGTTATTTATTTGTTTGTTATCTAAAATACTGTGCATGTAGGCAGCAGTGGCTGGGGGATGGATTTCGGCATTATTTTTTTAATTACAATAACTGATGATAATTAAAGTTAATAATACCAAAAATACAAAATACCACAGTAAGCTGCTTATTTATCAGAAATTCATAGTACTTTGTGCAGACCAAGGTTAGAGCTCTTTCTTGATTCTGGTGAATGGCAGCTAAAGGTTTTATGCACATTGTAACATTAACTCATGATACCCCAACATTAACCTTATTGTTGTTGTGGACTTCACTGAAGATAACATGTGTGTGTGTGTGAAATGCCCCAGGTGCTACATGGTGGTGGTGGTGGTGGGTAGAGAATAAGGCTTGAACCCTGTACCTTGGGCCCAGGTGACAAGAGCCTGAATTCCCTACCCACCACCATCTGTAAAAATGTTGCAGATTTTTCCCTCATACTTGTTCTGTTCCTCATAAAATCTGTGGTTTCTTTATTTTTGTGTCCTTGCGAAGCCAGTAGTGCATTGATGCAGTGGTAGCATTGTTGCTTAACAGCTACATGTTCTCTGGTTTGATTCTTGGCTGGGGTGCCTTACCTTCTGTGTGGAGTCTGTATGCCCTCCCTGGTTTTGTTTCCTCCCATCTTACAAAGACGTGTCTGTCTGGAGTCTTTCTCCCTGGGTCTCTGCTAAAAATTAGCTTTTGTTTCAAGTCAGACTTTCCTGGTTAACAAATGTTAAAAATGACACGCATTTGAATATCAGACTTCATATTCTTCAGAAAGTGCATGGTAACACAAAAGCTTTTATTCTAGCAATTTTCTAAGTGTATAAGATGAATATTTGAAATGTGTCCCTATTTTTGGGACTGTATTCCCCCATTATTGGCTTCATCCAGGTTTTGTACTAAGGTTGAAAACTATGGTAAGAACTGAATATTTTTGGGGGCTATATTCCCCCATTACTGGCTTTGTCTGGGTGTTTTTTGCTAAGAGGTTGAGAGCTATGGTGAGAACTGAATTCACTGAATGTTTGGGGGCTGTATTCACCCATTATTGGCTTTGTTCAGGTGTTTTGTGCTAAGAGTTTGACAGCTGTGCTATGGTGAGAACTGAATTCACTAAATGGTAGCCATTTAAGTGTCCGTCTTCCTCTTTCACAAAACAGCTGATTTGGCATAGTGGTATGTTGCTCTGACTGTTTTGCATAGGGTCCCCTGGGTTCAAGACGTGGCAGTGAAATGTATGGTGGTAACACAGCATTTTATTCTAGCAACTTTCCAACATTATACAAGGAATGTTTAAAATGTGTCCCTGGTTTTTGGTCTTTTGCCCCCCCCCAATAAATTTTGGCTTTTTCCAGATTTCTTGTGCTGCAAAGTTCAGAGATACAGCTGAGTGTCGAGTAGATTTTACAAGGAGCTGAGAGCTGCAGGGGAACAAAAGTTTAGTGCTGCTTATGCTTAGTCTGCTTGCATTGTTAATAGCACAACAGGTAGTGTACTTGCTTTTGATGCTGAAGGCTGTGGGTTCTACTCCCACAGTAGGTAGATGCATTGCTGATACTGTACTATGTTGTAAAGGGGGTGGATGCTGCAGCCCTTTTTGGCAAAAATACCTAGTAACTATGAACCTGTTATCAGTTTGCTATCCATTCCCTATTGCGGTATTACTAGCTTATTATTTTTTTAATGCATGCAACATAGGCAATTTATTCTTCAAGGGCAACAGGCACTTTATTGTAGATGAAACAATGACATATAAAGTTGTTTGCTAGCAGCAACCTCTTTATTAGTTACAGATTTCTTTAATGTGGATTTTACTACTTCAGAAATTGTGCATATTTACTGATACTGGTGGACTATAGAAGGTTGAGTAGACTTTTTATGATGGAAATGTTCTGAATTGGGCAGTTTTGTCATTGGTGTATGCATTTTGTTTCAATGTTTACTGGAAAAATGTTCAAAGCAATAAATTTAAAATGCCCTCTAACAACTGTACTGTATTGTACAAGGAATATAATGCAATACAGTCAGGAAGGTGTATCAAAGAGCATGTGCATGTTTCATGTTCAAGGGGCCCATGATTTTGAAAACAGCCCAGAGTTAATCTGCCACTGGCAAAATGTATTTTCTTTGAATGTGGGTTTCAATGCTGTTTCAATGCATGTGAGTTTCAAGGGCAGAGAAGTTTTAATGCTAAGTCTATTTTCATTGTGAGACTGCATTGCTTTGTTTAACAGATATCTATTAGGCTTTGTGCTGTAAAATGCAAAATAAAACTTTCAAATGAAATCGAAATCATCGCAGAAGTAAAGCATTACGCACATTATAGTGTTTATGGTAAATGGTGCAAAATAACCAAGGAATGGGACATTGGAATGGCTGCAGGGGGGAGGCTCTATTCGACCATGATTTTGTGAGGGGGGAAAGGGTAGCAAACTCAGACAGCCCCAGTTGAACTATACCTCTCAGTTGTCCATATTTTTGCAGAATTAATAGATATTTGCTTCTTATTTTTGTTTTTTTTCTCATAAAATTTGTGGTTTTCTAGCAAATCATTTAGGAATGAAGTCACTAAATGACAGACATTGAGTTTCAGACGTCATAACCTTCAAAAAAATGCATGCTAATGCAAGACCTGTTATTCTATCAACTGTTTTAAGTTTATACAAGAGCAATTTTCAGTAGTATTTGTATGTTCCCCAAATATATTTGGCCTTGTCCAGATTTCCTGCATTAAGAGGTTGAGAGGTATGTGCAAATCGCTTTGTAGAATTCAGAATATCCAAACCTCTCCATTGTCCCTAATTTTGGCTCAAAATGTTGCTCACCCCTAATAATCCTACCTCAAAATGGCAATTTTGGAAGAAAACGTGGAGGGTTTACAATTATATATAACTGTAATGATCAGAGTTATTACTTTTATTTCAGAAATGCATGTAGATACTCTTATTTTGTTAGCTGCTCAAGTTAACAGTGTTAATATTAAAAAGGTGTCCCTTTTTTGACAGGTTCCCAGCCGTATTGTGTGGCAACTTTATATTTTTGCATCACATTTTTGGTCTGTTTTTCATAAAATTGTGGTTTTCTGGCAAATTAGTGGCAAGTCATTAAAGATTGAAGTTAGAAAATAATGGCAGACATTTGAGTTTCAGATTTCATACCCTTCAGAAAATTCACACTAATGCAAGACCTACTACTGTTCTATTATCTAAGTTAATAAGAGCAATATTTAAAAATTGTCCTTATTTTTGGGCCTGTGTCCCATTTCTAGTTCTATGTATGGCTTTGTCCAGATTTCTTGCTCTGAAGTTGAAAGGTATGAGTGTCAGAACCATCACTGTAAGCCAGAGACATTTCAAATTGTGACATACTTGTTGCACCCCATTCCCCATTGTAGTGGCTCTGGATGTGTCCAAAGAAGGCAAGGAGCAGTTATGCAGTGTAAGTGTGCAGAGTATTCCCCCATCCAAGGTAGACCACAAGTACGACCGTGGCTTTTCATCTGTCCTTGATTTTGCAGAATGTTCTGGTTTTCTGTCATATTTTTATACTGTTGATTTATGCTTCTTATTTTTCAGGAAATACATGCTGTCACAGTGCCCTGTTGCTCTGTTTTAAGTAGCAATGATTTAATGACCATCAGGTAAGCTTGTCGGAGACTGTAAGATGCAAGTAAGCTTTAATAAGTATACTGTTAAAGAATTGCCAGCATTGAAAGCCTTTTCGTTGTTGCCATGCCGAGAATATTTACATAACTAGATAATGTATAAGCCTTGGGTATTGAAATGCATATGACATTATTTGTAATAAAAGGGCAGGATTACAATATTTTCAGAAGCTCATTACATTTGTTGGAGACTTACAGTTATCTTTTGTTGGAGGCTTGCAGTCATCTTTGCAGGCTTACCCATAAACTAAACAGAATGCCAATCTATCATGTGTGGTCCATAACTTGTGCAGGAATCCTTTAAGCAATTTATCTTGAGCTCGTTTCTTGCTTGCTGTTCATTTTTTACTTTGATCATGTCTTTCCCATGAACCAGGTCTTTTATGGATAAGAAACAAATATTGTCTGTATAAGAAGGAGGTAGCATACCCCTCAGCTGTCCAGGTTTTTGCAGAATGTTCAGATTTTTTGCCCCATATTCTTCCTAAAAAGGATTGAAGTTGCTAAATAATGACAGACATTTGAGATTTAGATGTCATATCCTATAGAAACATGCATACAAACATCATCATCATCTTCTTTCGGCTGTTCCCGTTAGGGGTCACCACAGTGGATCATCTGTTTCCATTTCTTCCTGTCCTCTGCATCTTGCTCTGTCACACCAGCCACCTGCATGTCCTCTCTCACCACATCCATAAACCTTATCTTAGGCCTTCCTCTTTTCCTTTAACCTGGTAGCTTCATCCTTGGTATCTTTTTCCCAATATACTCAGCATCCCTCCTCAGCACATGTCCAAACCAACATAATCTTGCCTCTCTGGCTTTTTCTCCAAACCTTCCAACCTGGGCTGACCCTCTAATATACTTATTCCTAATCCTGTCCACCCTCGTCACACCCAATGCAAATCTTAACATCTTTAACTCTGCCACATCCAGCTGAAACACATCTTATTCTTTTCAGCAGTGAAATATTTCGAAAAACACAATTGGCATACAGTCAAGCTAAAGTTCATCTTAGATAGGTCAGGCCTTATCAGGATACTTACAATAAGAAATGGCAACAATTTTGACTGTATTAGACCCAGAGGAAAATAGCGTATGCAGCTCAGACAACGCCAGCGCTCAGGAAATGAGAGGGGCAATAATATTAAGTTTTAATACTTTTCTTTAGCAGTTATGGTTTGAAAATTCCCCTCCTTAATATATATTTGTGTATATCTCAAGGCATTCAATAGCCTCCATGGTGATCTTCTTGCTTATTTTTTTAAAAACTAGTTTAAACTCCCACCCATATATACTGTCAACCTTTTGGCACTGAGTAGTCAACATTATAAACTAAACTACAGTATGTTGCGGAATTTAGATCAAAACCTTTTTCAAACTTTTTCATCTGGATTGCTTTTGGGAACTGCACCTCCAGTCATAGGCTACACAACAAAGCACTTGCTTACATCTGTCTTCCATTAGCTGTAATTGCTTCATAACACAAAATCATTGCACATATACTACAGCTCCTGTATTTATTAAACACAAAATCTAAGAAATGTTTCTTTCGCTTGAACAATCAGCATTGGTTCTTTGTGTAAGAAAATAGGAAACTCCAATGTTACAAAAATATTCATGTAAAAATGTAGTCACTAGCTTATTTCATGGCAACCACCTTAATTAACACACAGCAGTCGCATGAATTCCACAAACCATCCAAATTTATATACACGAGAGAAAATGAGATAAAGCTGGAAATAATTCATTTCAGAGGTGAAAACCAATTTTTGTATCACATATGTCTATTGCTGAAAACTAAAACATATGCAGGCATTAAGCTGGTGGGATGGGACAGTGGGATGTGCATGTGGTTTTGTGTGTGTGTGTGTGTGTGTGTGTGTGTGTGTGTGTGTGTGTGTGTGTGTGTGTGTGTGTGTGTGTGTGTGTGTGTGTGTGTGTGAGTGTACACGTGTACTCCTGTGTGTATGAATCCTGGGATAGATACAGTGGTGTCCTATCCAGGATTAGTTTTGCTGCCTTTTTCACAATTAATATTGGAATAGACTCCATCGGTTCCAAGACTCTAAGCTCATTAAAGTAGACATTTTAATGAATGAATGAGTGGACAAACAGTTAAGTTGATGTGTTCAGATTTAGAGATCTAGGCATCTATAAATTATAGTAATTGTGGAAGGGAAAGGAGTAATCACTGAACAATGCAAACAATGGAGATAAAAAGGATATAACAATTTGGAAAAGGAAACGTACAAAGTTTAAGAAGTACCATGATATAGCAGAGGCATAAACTGCATACTCACCGGTGGTGAAAACAAACTTTAAGCAGCACACAAGAGTCTGAAGTACACATGGCAGACTTTTTCATGAAATTCATAGGTAGTTACTACCATTTCTCTATAATTGCCAGGTTCTTTGAGAAGAATGGGAACCCTCAGATATTTCTTGCTCTTTGTTTTTGTATGGGACTAGGTAATGGTAGATATTTTGCTTAGCTCTTCTGTATTTAAATGACTTTGGCATGCTGAGATCTGTATTAACAGGCAGTGCACTTAAGTATCAAAAGAGGATTATTTCCCAAGGTCAAGGTGCTAAAGAGACTGAGATAAAGGTTGGCACCGACTTCGTGATATAGCCTTTTGTTGATGTTTTATGGCTCTTTTTGCTTAACAGCACTGTTGAGTGTGATAAGTGGGTAGGTGTATATAGGGGTTACCTGACGCATATGACATCACAGCAATCTGGGGAAATAATACATTAAATATAATAAGAGACATAGTCATTGTGATACATGGATATATTAAAGATCATCAATATATAATAAAAGCATATTATTTTAGTTTCTGTATAGTTTCCCTGTAACTGTGTTTATTAGGATAATCCACAATGTAACAGTTACATCACAGTTATCTGCATACTAGGCCCATTGCATCAGCACTGCTGCTCAGCATATGTCCCTCCAGTGCACAGAGGTTTAAATGACCGTGAACGAGTAGATGTTTGCTGCACTGAATGTAGTTTAGCCAAACATACACAAATAATAACATTACAAATAAATGTATTACAAACAAATTAGACCATTCATTGCTAGCATTGTTAATGTGAGCAGCTGGTAGTGCTTATAATAAATGGAGAACAGAAAGCAATCAAAGGAAGGATCCAGTAAAAGCTATATTCTCCTTAATTCTCCTAAAACCTCTTCTGCGAGTACATAATCTAAATGGCAAGCTGTCAAGAGTGGCCTGTTTTGTTACTGAATACTTTTTGAAATTCCCTGACAGGGAAATTAACCCAGGCTGTGGCAGTGAGAGCACCAAATCCTAACCACTAGGCCACCAGTTGTCTGTCTGCTGAGTCTAATTTGTCCCACTGAAATATGATTTGATTGGACCGCACATTGGACATGGGAATTTAAAGTGCATAAGATTGTGTCTTATTCTTGCCCCTAATACATCTTGTAATCTGACCAATTAGGCAGGTAAAGAGCTTAAAGCTGGAACACTGGTGTATTTTTTGCCTCTGTATAGTTCTGCAAGAACCCCTTAAAGAGATGCAAATGGAAGAGAAATATGCTACTTGATGAAAAGATGCCCTGTACTATCTTTGTCAGGTAAAGTAAGCACTTTTGAACTATATGTGCTTTCAGCTCTTTATAATATAGAAGTTTTTCTGTGTGGCAGTTATGTGGCCCTACCATGTTCTTAATATTTCATGCTGTTAGTGTCACATTTGTGAATGTTCATCCAGAGTGCTGGAGTAAATTAAACACAGAGACATAACAGTAGGAAAAAAAAACGTCTCTAGTTTTCAGAAAACTCAGATGGCCATCTGTCATGAAAATTGTTCAGTGGCAAAGTAATCCAAAGGTTGTGGGTGGGTGTTTGGATACTTTGATCAGTGGAGAGGCTTTGCACTGCCAGCCCAACAGCAATGCTGCACTCCCACCACTATAGATATGATTACCTCATGCATCTCAGAAGACACAAAATGCTGAACTGCGGACTGAATGTACAAAGCTGTCATTTATACTGACCTACAACTGATGATGAGTATAGTCCCTGCAATTAGAAGCATATTAGCACAACAGTGACACCACCCTGCTATACCTAAAAGTGGTAAGGACAGACTGAAGTAAACAGCACAGAACACATTTAAATACACTGACCTCAGTGATACTAAAAGCTATTCATGGCAGAGACATGGGAAATTCTTCCTTTGCAAAGCAAATACAAGACTGAGTCTGTTTCAAATTTTAGCCAAAATTGCCTTTCATTGAATGTTCAAATTCACTACTAACAGACCTATTTAATTTTTAGCAGTGTGGCATTTGAACAATGAGTGAAATTTAAAGCAGCTGCTTCATTCCTGAATCAGTGGCTACTGCCCCCCCCACACACACACACACACACACTCTGAATCGATTATGGAGTCTGATTTTTTTTTTTTTTTTTAAAGCAAGTATGATGAACCAGAAAAGACAAAATAACGTCTTCCTGCTGTTGTGATGCTGCCTGGATACATCATGCTAATAATAATAATAATAATAATAATAATAATACAAAAAGTCTGTTAGTCATAGATATGTCAGTAAATATAATATACACTTTTTTTAGGAAGTTGTTACCTAACTTGACTGCAACTACAATAACTAACAGTACAGCAAGAATGTTTTAATACATTTATAGTGACTAGTAAAACTCATGTGACAGAAAACTAAAGGAACAAGAAGTCCCTCTACTAGACAGTTTATCAAAGTATCACATGACATCATAACATGACAGGGCTCAGAAATATAATATCTGTCTTGGGTCATGTAAACACCACCTCTGTTATCCAACTTCTTGACTCAGGAATAATTTGTTTTTTCCCTGAAGCAGTCTTATGTCTAGGCAGTGTGAGTAAAGGTTTCACAACAGTTAATTTCCAGAACTGAACTTGGTCCTGCAGAATATATTGAAATTATTTGATTTCATGCTTGTACCAAAATAGAACTGAGGAGCTACAAAAGACAGCATTATTAAGTATTGCTTCAGCTAAGGGCTTTTAACATCAACCTGTGGTTAACTAATGCACTTTAACAGACGAGTCACCACTTCAGGGTTAACAGTTGAAGATTCATCCCTGCATTAGAACTCTGGATGTTTGTACTCTAGCTTCCGGTGGTTGTATCCTGTGCTTTTTGACAAAATCAAGTTACGTTCTCGCAATTCAAAAAATGTTCATATCTTTGGAATTGTGTTACTAAAGAACTGTAAATGGAAAATAGCACAAACTAATCTTTCAAGTGTTTGCATTTATAGATTTCCGGTCTTAAACTGGATTTTACGAATCACAATAAACATGGTAAATATTTGTTTTTTTCATTTTGTAAACTACTTAAACTACATACATACATACTATCTGTAACATTTTGTTCATCCAGCTTTGAACTTTTATGGCAAGCAAATCAGCTCTGTTTGCATTACTCGATTACTGAAGTATTTAGAGAAATATTAACATCATGACAATATAAATAAATAGTATATAAACATTCCTATCTCTTTAAGTGCACTAGACTCAGGTCAAGTATCAGTACATATGTGTTGCCCAGAATGTGTACTTTAAGATGAAATCTTTCAATAGCTTGTATGTATATGTAATTTGGTGCAAATGGCATACCTCTCAACTCTCCAGAATTTCCTAGAATGTTCAGATTTTATCTCATATTTTTGGTCTGTTCCTCATACAAATAAGTTCATAGGTTCATAGGTTCATACTAGGCTATCTGCCCTAGGGCACTTATAAGCCTAGCCAGAGTGTGTGTGGCTTTCACCACCCCTTAGGATGAGAATACTATACCCATTAGTTTGCTGTGCCTCTGTCCAGCAGTGATACAGAGATGATTCCCGGGGTAAACCTACGATCTCCCATCCACTCGTCAAGATTTCTCTTGAACAGAGTCAGTGAGGGGCTCTGCCTCACATGGACTGGGATTCTGTTCCATAGTGTAGGGAGTCTCTGGGTGATGAATCTGTCCCTCCAGCACGTCCTATTTATATCCGTGTTGAGGTTTAATTCTCTTGCTCTCGTGGTTCTGGTGGATTTGGATTTTTTGAGGTGGAGCATGTCCATTAATTCGGGTTGGACATGGCCTTGTATGTCAGGCACAGATCACCTCTGAGCAGACGGTATGCGACTGAATAGAGTTGGAGTTTCTTCAGTCGGGCATCGTATGACATATGTTTGAGCCCCTTTATCCTTTTGGTGAGGAACTTTTGGGGTCTTTCCAACTGCTGCAGGTGTCGGGTAAGGTACATTCGAATGGGGCGTTGTACTCAATCATTGGTCTGATAAGTGAAGAGTACAGGGGTACAATGACCTCTCCTGATCTGGATGTGAATCCCTTCATGATCAGGTGGGCAATGTAGAAGGTCTTCCTAACCACTTTGGCAATGTGAGTGTCAAAGAGAGGTTACTGTCAACTTGGGTCCCCAGGTCCCTGATAACTTCTTCCGTGTTTAATGGATTACCACCTATGTGGTAATTAGGGGTTACCTTGTTTTTCCCAAAGGGTATGACTATACATTTTTGGCATTTAGCTTAAGGCCATGGCTCTGGCACCAGTTATCCATTTCTATGAGACCTTTCTGGAGGATGTCTGTGTCTGATGGAGTGTCAATTATGGTGCCCAGTTTGCAGTCATCTGCAAATTTTGTCAGCCACAATCCCCCTATGTTTGCCTGCACTTCAGAAAAATAAATGCCGAACAAGAGGGGGCCCAGGACTGAGCCCTGTGGGACACCGCTCGTGACCGGCTTAGAGTCTGACATGGCACCAGCAACTCTAACCCTGTGTGTTCTGTCCTTGAGCCAGTTTGCAACCCATCTTGTGACATATGGGTTTACATCTAAGCTGGTGAGCTTTTCTATGATACCTGAGTGGGGTATTGTGTTGAACGCTTTTGCTAGGTCAAGGTAGGCTGTGTGAACTGCCTTACCCTCATCAATGGCCTTAGTGACTGTTTCGAAAAAGTCGACCAAGTTCAAGAGGCAGAATCTGCCCTTGACAAAGCCAAATTGGGTAGGATCCAGTGTCTGTAGGTCCCCAATGTCTTTATTTATGAGTTCCATTATGATCCTCTCCATAGCTTTGCAGACAAGGCTCGTCAAGCTTATGGGGTGGTAATTTCCAGGGTCCATAGAAGCACCGCCTTTGTGGAGTGGGACCACAGTTGCCGTACGCCATTCTTTGGGTACGTATCCTGTAGTAAGGCTAAGATTAAACAGCAGCCTTATGTGTGCGTTTAGTTCCTCATTGAGTTCATGTAGCACACAGCCGGGGACACCGTCCGGTCCCATTGATGCTGTGTTTCTTGCTTTAGAGAGAGCAGCTCTCACCTGGGCATCTGAGATGTTTGGGAGGCTAGACTCTGGTGGGATAGATATTTCTCCTTTTGGGGGGGGAGGGAGAAATTTGCACTGAACCTGTCTGCCAGTATGTTGGCAATGTCTGTGGGTTCAGTGATTTTTTTATCATTTTGGACTAATTCTGAGCATATCTGGGAGTTTCCACCCAGGTTTCTAACATAGCTAAAGAAGGCTTTATGATTGTCTTTTGTGTCATTAGCGATTTTTCTCTCAAAGTTGGCCTTGGATGATTTTATGAGTGATCGTAGTTTTTGCTAGTATTGATCAGAGATGCCTTCCCATTTAGGGATTTTGCTCTGTCATGTAGTAGCTTTCTCCTCTTGTTGTAGAGTTTGTTTATGGCTGGAGTCCACCAGACCGGGCGCCTGCCTTTGGTGGAAAGGGTCTTGATTTTATTAGGGATTGCTTGATCCATACATTCCTGGAGGTGCTCGTAGAAGGCATTTGTAAGGGTTTCAGCAGCGTGGGTTGTGGTTTCCACTGGCTCGGGGGCCTTGAAGGATACCACTCCAGTCTTAAAAAGTGTGAAGTTTGCTTTTGAGAAGTTCTTCACTGTGGTCTTTTTTGATGGGGTGGGGGCGGGATGTGGATCTCCAGTGAGTTATGGTCTGATCTCACCAATGAGGGATATACTTCCGGTGTGGAGCATTTTGTCCCCATGTTTGTGATGATCAGGTCTAGTATATTTTCTCCTCTTGTGGGAATGGTGACTAGTTGTTCCATAGCATTTGAGTTTATGAACTCAAGGAACCTTTGGGCTAGGGTGTTGGGGCTTGAGTAATGTTCCCAGTCTATGTTTGGGTAGTTGAAGTCACCCAATATGATGGTGTTTGGAGAGACATTCATACTCTCCAGTGTCTTCAGGAAGGCTGTGTGGGTTTCCTGAGTTTGAGAAGGTGGTCTGTAGCATGTTACAAACTGTAGGGCAGTTTTACCTATGGTTAATTGCACCTGGATGGTCTCTGATGCTTCGTGCGTTGCCACTAACCTGGAGGTGTGGGTATCCTTTATGAATATGGATACTCCCCCTCCTTTTGTGGTTCGGTCCAGATTTTGGGGCTGGAACGCATGATATGAGGTATAACCTGATAGTGCTGGGGTGCTCTCAGGAGCCTTGAACCAGGTTTCAGTCACAGCACAGACATCGATGTTCTCCATACTGAGGAGGGCTTCAAGGGTGTGCATCTTGAGGTTTAGACTTCTGGCATTGAGCAGTATTACCCTTAGTTTCTCTACATTTTTGTTTTCTAGGGCGGTAGGTTTATCATTTGAGCCTTGCCTATAAAAGGCACTATGGGGGTGCAAGAGCCTTTGCCAATATCCGGAAGCCCAGGGGTGACAGGTGCAAGCCGTCCCTTGCGAAGCAGCGTGGCTTGTCAAGCATGTCATCCCAGGCAGACAGACATTGGATCCCCTTAGAATGACACCAGTAATTAAGCCAATTATTAAAGCTGATCATTTTGTCTCTGTATTGTGGCATCATTCTTGGTGAGGGTAGGATACTGCTCAGGGTCAGGGTCATACCGGCCTGGGCTACATAATCTGAGAGCTCCTCTATGTCTCTTTTCATGTAGTCCAGGGAGGTACGTCTCAGGTCGCTCACACCGGCATGGACAATGACTGAGTCATACTTGTACTTGCTGTGGAGTGACCTGAGTGCTTGTGTTATGTGGCGGATTCTAGCGCCTGACAGGCAGCTTACTGTGATCTTTTCCTTGTTCAGTCTGGTGAGTGGGACGTCAGTGTGTCTGACTATGGAGTCACCTATAACAAGTGTGTCTGGCATTGTGTTTGGCCTTAAGGGCTGTGACTGTTTAGCACACTGACTTTGAGAACTATGTGTTGCATGTCTTATGTCTTGAGGTGGCAGTTGCTTGGGTGTCTGCTTTGGAGGCCTCTGTAGTTTTGGTAGATTTTTGATCAGTGCCTCCGAGTATGTCTTTGTGTGTTTATGTGTTTGTTTTGCAGTTGTGATAGTTCTATGTGAAACTGGGTTTGTGGTGTGCGTGGTTTACTTCTCCTCCTGTCTGGTCTTGCCAGTCCTGAGTTGAGAGAGCTCAGTCTCCAGTTTGGCTATATAGTTGCATCTCTCACATGTATTTGTGTTTTGTGGGAGAAGGAGTGGGTTGTCTGTGTACATGAGGCAATTGTAGCATTGCCTCAAGATGCCCAGATTCACCAGCTGAACAGGAGAGGACGCTAGCAACTGACCCTTTGACATGCTAGAAAAAGTTTGCTGTGTAACTGAGTCAGAAGGGACCTATAGGGAAATGGGTACTCAAGGGGATTCTAGGCTAATGTAGTACTTTGTTTAGTAAACAAGTACTTTACCTATATAAAAATGCTTTAGGAGCAAGTGCTGAGCTTTACCTATATAAAAATGCTTTAGGAGCAAGTGCTGAGCTTTTGAGATAGAGAATAGACTGTTTAGATTGCAAGTAGAGAAGTTCTAAGGGAAAAATTGAAAAGCAGACTTTACGGAGCCAGAAATAGTTTAACCTTGTTTAACTGGCGCTGCCCGATGGTGCTCTATGGGCAACTCCACGCTAAATCACGCAAAAGCGCGCTAAAGCAGGCTTTATAGCAGGGGGTTGAAAAGAGCTAGGAATTGACCCAAAATGGCCAATAGACTGCAAGTTTCTGGCTGGAACCACTGCTCTAGGGACAAATAGGCTGCTCAGTGCTCCCCGCTCCCACTGGTGAACAAAGAAGCTTCCCTTTATCCAAATAAGGATATGGAATAGCACAGGAACCAAGCCAAAGCCCAGAGATCAGCAAACTCTGAAGACTGGACTATTCTAGTTCAGTAAGGTGGGAAAACAAGATTTTTTTTTTTTTTTTTTTTTTCAGAAAACAGAGGAAAAACAGACAGTAAATGCTATAAATGCTTTTAAATGGCTAGCGCACTTGAGTGTGTTAGCCTACAGGTAAAATTAAACAACAAATAACTTTTTAAAAGTGCAAAACAGTTAATCAACACAAAAACAGTTTAAATAGAATGCAGAGCTGTATAAACAGGCGAAAATGCAGTCGCTAAGCAGTAAATAATCAAAAAGCCAGAAAAAAATACTTAAATCAGGAAAAAGTCACTCTTTTGCTCTCTGCTGCTTGTAGAACTCTGAAGGACACCACGAGGAGCTGTGCTGAGTTGAATACAAGTAAAAAGCTGGCTAAAGCGGGCTTTATTACAGGGGGCTGAAAAGAGCTAGGAATTGACCCAAAATGGCCAATAGACTACAAGTTTCTGGCTGGAACCACTCCTCTAGGGATAAACAGGCTGCTCAGTGCTCCCCACTCCCACTGGTGAACAAAGATGCTTCCTTTTATCCAAATAAGGATATGGAATAGCACAGGAACCAAGACAAAGCCCAGAGGTCAGCAAACTCTGAAGACTGGACTATTCTAGTTCAGTAAGGCGGGAAAACAAGATTTTTTTTTTTTTTTTTTTTTTTTTTTTTTTGTGTGGATTTCTGGCAAATCATTGAGGAGTGAAGTAACTAAATAATGACAGACATCTGAGTTTCAGCCTTCATATCTATCAGAAAGTGTATACTTAAGCAAAACCTTTTATATCATTTTTCTAAGTTTCTAACAGTAATACTTAAAACCTGTCACTATTTTGGGGCCTTTGTTCCACCATTATTTTTAGCTTTGTCCAGATTTATTGTACTAAGAGGTTGAGAGGTATGGCAGAGGGATAAGGCTGTACAGTTCCTGGGTACATGGTTTGATTCCTTTAGCCCTCATTTGTCTGACCTTGAACAAGTCACTTAAACAAACATTGCTTCTGAGTTATCGCTAAAATGGGAGTGTGTATCCAGTGAGCCTATTTAGTTAACAAATGGGTTTTGTTGTTGTTATTATTATGTAGCATAGCTTTGCAATTATTAGCGTAAATATGAGCAGGCAATATTAGACCTTTAAATGTATCATTTGGCTGATCCCAGAGAAATAACTGAAGGCATCACTAGGATTTAATGACTTCTGTTTCACCTCAAAGAACAGTGTATCAAACTTAAAAATGAAAGTATTAGCATCACAAGTGAGATACAAATGGAGTAATTTATAAAAGTTGATAGTAACAATGAGTATAAGCATGCAGGATGGACACAGCAAGCTGGCAGAGCAGATGTCATGCTGACAGACAACAGTAACACAGAGCACTACAGAACAGGCAGGACACTAAGAAGCAGTGAGGTAGGCCAAAGCAGGCTACTATGTTTAAAGCACTCTTAAAGGCAAGCAGATAGAAATAACTGACTATCTGTTCTAAATCACTGCAGCTCCAATAATAAAAAAGTACTTCATGGGTACAGACATTCTCCCATCTGTACAGCAATGTACTTATATTAGCTATTTTTAACTTATGGTTTGTTATACCTTGCTGTGTTAGTATCACTATATTATATTTTTTAATTCAGTGCACCAGCATTTATTGATTCCCTGTTTTGTAAATGAGAAACATTTTTTAGCTTTGTTTACAGGAGATACTTAGTAAAGAAGATATTTTATTGCAGTGAGAATGTATAAGTGGTGTGGATCCATTTCGGTCAATGTGTCTTTGTGATCCCTAGACCAGAAACATTGCATTTGGAAGTAAGCCTACAGTAAAGTGTGTGTGATGATATGAGGTAGTGCCAGCTATAACAGAGAGAGTAGGGCAGTGCATGTGTAACATATACCAGCATAGCTAGCTGGAGTTTTGTAAATAATTTTATGTCATTGTATATCAAACTGATTTGTACAGATGCTTGTGTTAAGAATGTATTTATAAAGTTGTTTGTGTTAAAAATGTATCAACAGTGGGTCCTGTTGGACAGAAAAGAAGTATACATGTATGCCAGTTTGTACTGTGGTAACTGCTGAAATGTATATATGTTAACAGAGGATACTGGAAGAGAAGAGGTTAAGCTCAGTCCAGCTAATTTAGAAAATAGTTGGAAATTAAATTACTAGGTATAAGCCATAAAGATTCTATCTCACAGGTCTGAATTCAGCATCTGTGAAAACAAAGACTAGGAATCTTGCTATATTGTCCTTAGTGGTGAACTAATTGTTACCCTGGAAGGGTGAGAGTGTTAAAATGGTTTTATAGCTTCCAGATGCTGTAACACATCTTAGCAAAGCTCTATGTATGTATATTGTGACACATTTTTGCAAGATCCTGGTTCAGCTTCTAGTAGAGGGGGTAGTGTGGGAACCACAAGGACAGGTGACCACATGTGATGTTATTCTGTAATCCAGCACTGAAAAGATGTTTTAATATTAGATGAGACAGAAGTCTCAGGGCAGTCTGTTTGTGAAAACTGACAAGAAAGACCACTGACCTAGATCACCTTGCCTTTCTCTATTAAGTAGGAAATAGTAATTCTTTAGATCAGTCAGGAAAGTATAGTGAGATTAGTTAAATATTATTTTTCTGTATGTGTGTAAATCTTTCCATCTGTGTTATTTTTAATATTTCCTGTGCATGAAACTCTGGTGTTTATTGTAAATAGATATTCAGTATTTTCATGTTCTTTTATTATTATTAAATATATTTATAATTTTCACTGTGGCTGGTCTTTTTAGGAAATTTTTAACATTTGAGAGTACTTATATTTATTCGGTGACACGGTAGCCACTCCTGAAAGTCTTACTGTTTGGGTAATATTACCATTGGTATTAGTATTACTTTCACTCAGTATAATTGGATATCCTGTTAAGAGCTTTAGAGTAGCTGACTCGTGGCACTGACACTACCTTATAACCTGGGCAGAGATAATAGAGTGGGTAATCTGTGCCTGCCTTTTCCAGCTGTGTGTGTATGTGTGTGAAAATCAAATCTCAAATAGTGGGTTTGTCAGCTACTTGGAACAGGGACACAGAGCTCCTTAGTGGTCAGTGTGGATTCTTATTTGTGGCCTGGAGGGAGAGAAAGAGACAGAGTCCAGCCCCAGGACTGGAGTGTGTTCCCTGTGTGCCCCTAAGGGAAATTGTGCTTGGTGCAGAGATCTGCATCTGAAAATCCGGTGTGTATCCATTTTTGTTCTAAGTGAACATCCCCCACCAGTGTCAGTGGTGAGGATTGAGGGTCCTAGGTTACTGGTCCAGAGAAGGGACATCACATATTGGTGGCAGTGGTGGGAAATTCATTGAACTTCTATTGCCTGTAGGCAGTTGTCACTGAAGGTGTGTATACTCTCAGGAGCCACGAGGTAAACATAGAGAGTTTCATTTTCATAACAGTTTTATTTATTTTTTGTTACCTTACTTTACTCAAGGGAAAGCAGGCAAAGATGTCAGCAGAGGATTATGTCAAGCTGACAAAGAACCAGTTGGCCAAGGTATGCAAAGCCAAAGAACTGGTTCATGCCAACCTGACTAAAGAGGAAATGATTATAGCCTTAGTTGCAACTGCAGCACAGACCAGCAACCAGGAAGACAACTAGTCTGACATGGGGATGTGCTGCCCTCAGAAAAAGGCCAGTTCACCTTTTCCTCAAAGGATTTTAAAACCTGACTGGAATTAAAGAGACTTGAACTGGAGGCAAAACATTTGGAATTACTACTCTGTTATAGTTGTATTCTAGAGCCCATTGTATCTGTTGTTGCCTGCCCCTTGTGATAATTTGGCAACATAATTCCCTTACTCTTCCTATTTATTGGCACATCAGTATCATTTTGCAATGTGTCTCCCTTTAAACTACTCACCAGGCTAAAATACTTTAGATAAAATTGCTTAGTAATAACTGTATTGATACTGCCTGCACTGATTTTAGTATCAAATTAGTGAGTTATTTTTTACTATAATTAATTTACTATCTCTTGCTAGTGGCAGAAGAAGGTTTCCAGGATAGTTGCTTTGTATTGAAATTTAAATATTCTGTAGCAAGTCCACACAAACATTATTTTAAAACCAAACTACAAACAATTGTAGTTACCTTTGACTCAGAGTCATTCTTGTCTGTATCATGGACCAGTACATTCCCACAATTTCTGTCTGATTGAGATGGGTAGCATGAGACAGCATAAGAATTGTCTCATGTCTGACAATCAGCTATTATTTAAACAGCATAATACAGTGTGTGAGAGATATACATACATTAATATCCTTGAAGGCAAAGATCTTACACATGGAAAATGCAGACACCAAATCATCAACAGTACACTACACATCACGTCTGTCCAAGGTCATTACAATACACATAATTCATCATAATCTGAAGTTCTGAAGATTACCTTTCATAAACATCAAAGACCTCCAAAACACAACACAGGTGAGAAGCACACTCAACATAGTAAGCCTACTTCCTCACATAGCAGAAGGAGTCCCAAAGAAATAGATGCTGAGCCCATAGAGCAGGCATTGACGCAATCAAACACTCTTGTTATAGGTGACTGCAGTGTAGGATTGACAGAAGTGTCTTTTACCAAGCTGAGCAAGGAAATATTGAAAGTTAGTTGCGTAGTGCCAGCATCCATCAGATCACGCATGCCCACAAGTCCTTGAGCAACAAGTGTCATTATGACTCTTTCAGAGTTCAAGCTGGTGTCAATGACTTAAAGTGTACCTCCCTGGACTATACAAAGAGAAATGTGTTGGAAATCTCAGAGTATGTGTTCAAGCCAAGGCAGTTATAAGCCTAGCATTGAGCAGCATTCTACTTTCTCCATGGATGATGCCGTGATATGAGCAAAAAATAACTGACTTCAATAATTGGTTTAGTTTTTTTGTGTCACTGAAAGGGGGTCTAATATTTGTCAGCCTAGGAGGATATGATTGACAAATTACACTGCTATGCTAGGGATGGCCTGCATCTGTCCCTTCTAGAATTTTGATTATTGGCAAAGACATTGTCCACCCCATAGTGCCTTTTTTAGGCAATGCCATCCTGATAGACCTACCAAAATAATGAAACAAGCAAAGGACAATATGAAGGTGTTCCTGAGCAATGCTAGGAACATAAAAAAGAAACTCTACTCCCTACAAGCCCTTCTCAGCCTGGAAGACATTGATGTCTGTGTCATTACTGAGACATGATTTAAAATAGCAGATAGCACTCTGGCTGTGTAGGACTATAGCGCCTTCCACATGTTTAGACCAGCTACTGCACAGGAGGGCAAAAAGATGGAGGTGTCTCTATCTACATCCAGAAGAGACTCACATCAAGGCTGGTAAAGAAGTATGATGCACTTGAGCTTCTTCATGTCCAAATAAGCATCAAAGAGGTACCGTACCATATACTAGCTAGCTACAGAACTCCCTCTATGACAAAAGAAAGCCACAATGCCTATCTACAGGATCTAGAATCACTCAGTATTAAACCCAATGCCATTTTCCTAGATGATCTAAACTATTCAATTATAGACTGGAAAACCTACACCATCACTAATGCACAAGATAGAGATTCCTGGAATTTGTCAATACAAATACCCTGGAACAATTAGTCAAAGTGCCCAATACAGGAAATAACATTTTGGATCTTGTCCTTGCTAATGTGGGAGTATCTTGTACCATCCCTTGCACATCTTTATCACTTGTTAGGTCTGACCATAATGCAGTTTCCTTCAAAATAAAACTGAAACCAGGGATCCCTTCCACCCAAGGTACCTTTAGAAATGTCCTTAAAACAAACTACCTACTCCTAAGCATACCTCTCAACCTCTTAGAGCAAGAAATCTGGACAAATCCATAAATAATGGGGGGACAAAGGTCCAAATATAGTGACAATTTTTAAATATTGCTCTTATAAACTTAGAAAGTTGAGAGTATAACAGGCTTTTTATTCACACAGATTTTCTGAAGGGTATGACATCTGAATCTCAAATGCCTGCCATTATTTTCTGATTTCCGTCCACAATGATTTGCCAGTCATTTGCCAGAAAACCAAAATTTATGAGGAATAGACTAAAAATATGAGGCAAAAATCTGGACATTCTGTGAAAATCTGGACGGTTGAGACATATAATCCTAACTGATACATTGGCAAGTTTCAAATCCCCACCAAACACAGTTAACCCCACTAAATGCACAGAAATGTACACCACCACACTGTACCAGCAAGTAAGCAGCTGCACATATGCAGCTGTACCCTGTAGGAACAAGTGTAGGGCAAACCCCAGAAACAAACCCACATGGTAGAACCATAATATCAACAAGCTTTATAATAAAAGGAAACTAATTTTGACCAAAAGTAAGACGAGTAATTCCCACAATGTTAGAGCCCTTGTTAATGAAATAAACAAAAATTCAGAAGCTTAATAAAATCCACCAAACTCAAGTTCGAAGCTAAAATAGCTACCCAAGGAAAAGATAATTACAAGGCATTTTCTAGTTATAGTCATAATTTCTAAAGCACAACTCAGCAATGTGCTGAGCTGATTGTGAACGATGTTAACAACACTGAGGCTGAAAATATAGCAAACATACTGGCTGATAGATTTAGTTCTAACTTCACCTTTCTCTCCCCATACATTTATTTATCAAAATATGCCTGAAACTGGTTCACCTCCAGCTATCATACAAGACCGTCCTGAAAGTGCTATCAAAAGCTAAAAATACTGCATCAATGGGTCCTGACAATATCCCTGGATGCATCTCAGATAGCATTAAGCATGATTTAGCCACACCCCTAACAACACTGTTCAAGTTCAACCTCCATATAGGGTCTGTACCATTCGAATGGAGAACAGCTACAGTCATTCCCCTGCATAAGGGAGATTCTTCCACAGATGCAGGCAATTACAGACCTATAAGTCTGGCATGGCTCATATGCAAAGCCTTGGAAAGATATATCATGGAATTAATCAATCAGGACACATAGAACCTCCAAACACTGGACCTATCTCAGTTTAGATTTGTCATGTCCAGGTCATACTTACTCAACCTGGTTGATTTTTTTGAGAAGGTCACCAAAGCAATGGATGAAGGCAGAATGGTACACACCACATTCCTCAACCTGGCCATAGCTTTTGATACAACTCCACACACAGGCACAGTAGAAAAACCAAATAAACTGTGAATAAACTCCTATGTCACCCATTGGATTGATGGCTGACTTACAGATAGGACACAGATAATCAAAACAGGGGAAGTTAGCTCTACAAAGAGACTAGTCACCAGTGGAGTCCCCCAGGGTTCTGTGCTGGGACCTCTCCTGTTTGAGATCCATTTTTTCTAAAGTAAAAGCCAATACTGAAGGGCTGTGGCTAACTAGATTTGCAGATGACTGCAAGCTAGCAGAAGTCATTGAATCCCCAAATGACTTAGGCATCCTACAGGAAAGTTTGTCCTAACTAAATAGCTGGTGCCAAAATCATGGACCGAAACTAAATGCCAAAAATGCATTATTGTATCCTTTGGGAAGTCATCTACTCCGAGGAACAGCCACACTGAAAATACATCCTAAGAGGTGACCCAGTTATTCAGTTTTTGGGAACTTATATGGACAGTGGCCTAGCGTTATACCAAAATATGTCTATTGTTGTAAAAAAGATGTTCTATATTGCACAGATTATAAAGAAAGGGATTGTGTCTAGATCTAGGGATGTCATTATCTCCCTTTACTCAACCCTCATTAGGCCAATCATTGAATATAATGCCCCCTTTGGCATTTATCTGTCCAGACACATGCAACAGCTAGAGTATCCACAGAGATACCTTCCTAAAAGGATACAAGGCCTAACCAACATGTCCTACATGGACCAACTGAAAGCCCTGTCACTATACTCTGTATCCTACAGACTGCTGAGAAGTGACCTGTGCCTAGCAAAAAAGGCATAATCCGATCCATTACTGATGGATTTACTGCACATCAGCAAGTCAAATGGCATCAGAAATACACATTCTAGGGCTCTAACTGTCTTCTGCAACATCAACAGAATGGTTTGGAGCAACAGGTATCTCTCATAGAGGATACCACTGCTGTGGAACAGACTTCCCCTCCACATAAAACAAAGTTCATCCCTGTCCATATTCAGATACACTTTGGATTGAGAGATAGGAATAAAAAAAATTACTCCAGGATCTCTTCCTGTACAATATATTAATGGACAGAGGCAGCTCCTAAATGATTTATGCCATGCATGGGTCCCCTGAAATTATCTATGGTATGAGGTCAGTTATCCTCATTAGGGGTAATACATAATTATCCACTGTGGATGGGTAAGGGC